>NC_091168.1:5599664-5899664 GCF_040958095.1 Procambarus clarkii
GTATAATGTTTGTATTATGTACCGTATATTGTATTTGTGTGTAAAATATTGTGTGTGTGGTGTCATTGTATGGTGTATTTATGTATGTGTTCTATATGTACGTGTGTGTGTGTGTGTGTGTGTACAGTATTTATAATAATTTTTGTTTATATTGTACCATGGACTGAATTTTTTAAGTTATGAATTGAAAGTTTTGTTAACATTGCTAAAATTATCTTTAGAGATGTATATTTCTTTACATGTGAAAATATAAATAAATATATAAATATATATATACAGTATATATATACTGTATATAAATACGACTACAGTACTGCAAATTTGTTAAACCATATGAAAATTGGATTTTGCTTCAGGAAAGAATTAACATTACAAAAAGGCTGTTAATGGTTTGGCACCTGGATTTTGGTGTATATATTTTAGTCTGTATTGTACCAGTTCTTTGTGATGAAATGAGGGGTAAAGAATGGAACCAGGTGAATGGTACATATCTACTGTCTCCATCATGTACAACTTTGTTAAAATCTTTCCTGAAACTTTATTTTTTATTTGACATGCAATTTTTCTTATTCAGTATATTGACAAGCCTTCATATTATTAAAAAATTCTACATAAATTTATAGGCATTAGTCTTGATGAAACTACACCTAGTTATGAAGTGTCAAGTTAGTTTTGGTATTGTATATTTTGTTAATAGGTTCATAATCGAAACTGAATCTTTTCTAACACTTCAGAAACTGAAGAGGAGACAGGCGGCGTAGAAGCTGAAGCACATCCTGTTCCTGCAGAGGCAAAGTTCTTCTCACAGACAACACCAGAAATCCACGAATCTTTGCCTGAAGAGGTTGGCATTGCAGCTTTTTATTTTATGGCTTCATAAGCTTAATTATTTTATAACTAAAGAGATGACCTATTCAGTTTTGTGTAATTTTGATTTAAAATACTGTCAATATATCCTTACTTTCTCTAAATCTTCTGATCCTAAGTAGATGCTGTTACCTCCCTGGGTTGCTTAATTGTACCTGGTATCTTTTGTCTATCCAAGATAATTCTGATTTTGTACTCATTCATATTGCAAAATTGTGTGAAAGATCTCTCTCTCTCTCTCTCTCTCTCTCTCTCTCTTTTTTACTCTAAATGATTGTGGGGGGGATGCAAGATAACCTCAAGATAACCGTTAACCACTAGACTGGCCGAGAAAACACCTTTTTAATATTTCGTACCCATTCAAAATGTGCGCGCGGTACGTTGTGTACGAAATGGACTCTTGGGATCTCCATTGAGAGGCAACCATCTTGGAAAAAATTCCCAGAATGTCCTAGGGCTGCTGGATGGCTTAGTACTGAGTGAGCAATCATGGGTAGCGCACGCGTCTCTGGCTCCTAAACACCTGTCCGACCAGGTGTTGAAAGATCGCTCTCTGGCGGTGAAATTCAGACTTTATTGTTTGAAGAACATCAGGATCATGATACTCATGAAGCTAGGCACAATTAGGACTTACCAACACAAGTCAGATGCTAGTGATTTAGCACCGATGAGGACGATAGAGCATATCCAGTAGTAGCTGTGCACCACCCATGCTCACCCGTGTTATCTCCAATTTTTATAAATGATGCATAGATGAATCGTTTTCTGGGTTCAGTGATGATGCATCTGATACAAGTAGCATAGGCGAACAGTGTTAGCGGCTTCCACGGCTTCCTTTTGAAAAAAAGGTGACACCCCTTGAAAAAATTTTGAAAAAAGGTGGGTGGGGGGGTGTGTAATTACCTAAGCAATTACCTAAGTGTAGTTACAGGATGAGAGCTACGCTCGTGGTGTCCCGTCTACCCAGCACTCTTTGTCATAACATGTTGAAACTACTGATGGTTTTGGCCTCCACCACCTTCACACCTAACTTGTTCCAACTGTCTACCACTCAGTTTGCGAAAGTGAATTTTCTTATATTTCTAAGGCATCTTTGTTTAGTTAATATCTATGACCTCTTGTTCTTGAAGTTCCAGGTCTCGGGAAATCTTCCATATCAATTTTATAAATTCCTGTTATTATTTTGTACGTAGTGATCATATCATTTCTTTTTCTTGTCTTCTAATTTTGGCATATTTAATGCCTCTAACCTCTCTTCGTAGTTCTTGCCCTTCAGTTCAGGGAGCCACTTAGTAGCATGTCTCTGTACC
This sequence comes from Procambarus clarkii, assembly GCF_040958095.1. NCBI lineage: Eukaryota > Metazoa > Arthropoda > Malacostraca > Decapoda > Cambaridae > Procambarus > Procambarus clarkii. The sequence continues at coordinate 5,601,842 of NC_091168.1, forward strand.
TTTTCCAGTTGATGTGCTTCTTAACCACCGTGCTGTGCCAAGTTTGTGAAATTCCCCCTGTGCGCATACAGTAGTGTTCCCCAAAAATTATTTTTCGTAGTAAAATGGTAAATTCCCTTCCCTAAACATGTCTATGTAAAATTAAATACCAAATTCCACTTACTTTGGCTGTGGGGACGTGGACAAGGTGCGCTGTGACGTTATTGAGCTGGTCGCCCGTGCCTGATACGCCAAGACACGGTCGTTCAGGCCATTCAAGCACCAGGTGTTGCCACAAATATATTTTCAATTATTTGTTCTATGTATTTCCAATGCGGTTTTATTTGTTTATCGTGTATGATGCATATTTGTGTCCTTTACAATATGCATACAGTAGAATGTTAATAGTGTTCTATACAATTGTGATACATGTGTCAGTAATGTGTCCACAATAAATATTTATTGTTGCAATATTACGTGTTAAATTCACAAAAATTACAATATGTACAGTTTCACACAGTATTTACACAGTAACACACTATATTACACACTCAGTACTTCAGAAGTGAGTAATAATCAATGAAGTATTCCATAGTACACAGTGCGACTTTGCTCTCATTGCACCAGGTACAGATCAATTTTTGCTTCCTGTTTCTTCATTCTGTGTGCTTGCAAATAATGCACTCACGTTCATCCTTGGCATTAGTACCTGTAGGTGGTATGTAGCCATGCTTGTAAAACTTAAGGTAATCTTGAAAAGATTACAGGAAAAAGATCAGTTTGTAAGGTAGTCATGAAAAGATAGCTTTGTAAGGTCCCACACAGGAAAAGATTCAGCCAGCCTCAAAGAGTGTCCGTCAGTCGAGAAGAGATTCAGCTATTCTTGAAAATACCTATGGGAAAACACCACCATGCAAGCTGCTAACACTGTTCATCTATGCTACTTGTATCGGATGCACCATCACTGAATGCAGAAATGAGTCATTTATGTATCATCTAAATAAATTGGTGATAGCATAGGAGGCCAAGGGTGGCACTCAGAGCTACAACTGGATATACTCACTGTATCACTTGCATCCGACCTTTGTGTTAGGTCCTTATTGAGCCTAGCTTCACCAATATTATGACCCTTATGTTCTTCAAACAATAAGGTTTGAATTTCACCGACAGCGCGTGATCTTTCATCACAGCGTCGGACAGGTGTTTGGGAGTTAGAGGCGCGTGCGTCACCCATGGTTGCTCACTCGGTACTAACCCAGCCAGCAGCCCTTGGAATTTTTTCAAAGATGGCTGCCTCTCACTGGAGATCCTAAGAGTCCATTTCATACACAACCAACGCCGTACACATTTAGAATGGGTACGAAAAAATAAGAGTTTTCTCGATTGGTGCTGTTTCCCACCAACCGAGAATACTCGGTTGGCGCAGTTAAGGGGGTATCTGAGGGTTCAAATACCCCGGAACTCCCACCTCTTTAAAACTCTGAGTATGGTGTAGTGGGTTAAGTGCGTATTCGACATCTTGATGGCCAGGGTTCAAGTGGGTTTGGGTGTCTAAAAGTTGTAAACTTCTAACTTGTGGTTTAGGCACCACACAACCACTGCGTATTCTAGCTTTGGCTTGACAAAAGTCATGAAAAATTTCTTTAGTATTTCTCCATCCATGTATTTAAAAGCAATTCTGAAGTTAAAAAGCGTAGCATAGGCTCCTCGCTAATGTTCTTTATGTGGTCCTCGGTTGATAATTTTCTATCTAGAACCACCCCTAGATCTCTTTCTTTATCAGAACTCTCTAAAGATTTCTCACATAATATATAGGTTGTGTGGGGTCTATGTTCTCCAATTCCACATTCCATAACATGGCATTTATGCACATTAAATTCCATTTGCCAAGTGGTTACTTATTTTGTCCAGGTCTTCTTGAAGGGCATGACAATCATCTAAGTTCTTATCCTTCCTATTATCCTAGCATCATCAGCAAACATGTTCATATAATTCTGTATACCAACTGGTATACAGAATGCATTTATGTAGACAATAAACATCACTGGTGCAAGAACTGAACCCTGTGGTACTCCACTTGTGACATTTCTCCAGTCCGATACATTGCCTCTGATTACTGCCCTCATTTTTCTATCAGTCAGAAAGTTTTTCATCCATGTTAGAAGCTTACCTGTCACCCCTCCAATATTTTCCAGTTTCCAGAACAACCTCTTATGTGGAACTCTGTCGAAAGCCTTTTTTAGGTCCAGATAGATGCAGTCAACTCAACCATCTCTTTCCTGTAATATATCTGTTGCTCGATTTATTTTTATTTTTCCCGTGATCAGTTAACACAAATGAACATTTTTACAAGACAAAATAATTTTTTTTTTTTTTGCGTCTGTGGGTGTTGAAGCCATTATGACCTTTAGCAGTCCAAGGGTTGAGCCTTCTCTTAAACCTACTATTTTCTCAATGATTTTCATCTCTTCTGCTGCTCAGTCCACCCTAGATGATATTTCCTTCTCTAAACATCCAAATATTATTACGGACTTCTATCTGCAGTGTTTTGTACAAGTTTACTGTTGGTAACCAGTTCTTTCCTATTTGCTTGCCTAATTTCTGCTTCTTGTTGGTCATTTCTGGTTTTGACTTCCAAACACTATTTCCTTGATTCTCTCTTTCTCTTTTAAAACTTGTGCATATGTATTATATTTCTTTTTTATTAGCCTCCTCTATTTGAGTTGCCAATGAAGTTTCTCGTTGCATCTCCTTTCCTAACTCCATTTTAGCTCTCAGGGATACGAGTCTAGTTTCTTGTTAATTTCTTCAAATTCCCTACTCTTCACTTTCCATGCCTCATTATCCTTTACTAGTTCCTTGATGTGTTTCTCCTGTATCCCTATCTTATTAGTCATGGTGGTAATTTCTTTACCTTGCTGGAAAAAATTTCCTTTTAAATTACAAAACTCAATCTTGAGACCTTCATTTTCATGTTCTAATTTAATTATCTTTTCTTCATAATTCTTTAGCATGTCCTCAATAAACACTAACCTGCCAAGAAAACCACCTTTCATTACATCTTGTGAGAAACCTGCAAAACATTCCTTTGTTGGGGTGCTGTCCTCCCCCTGTGGTGGTGGCCATCCTTGTTGTTGACATTCTGCTATTTTGAAAGATCAACTTTTCTAGCCAAGATTTTTCATTCACAAACACTTATTTCTTATCTCTTAGTTTCTTTTCAAATTCCCTACACCTTCATGCATTCTGGGACACGACTTGCAGCCCTCGCCCTACTCCCAACACTTGCATAATTTGAATTATCCTGGAGCCTGCAGTAGTGTGACTCCGTGTGTGTGTGTGTATGTAATGTAATGTGTGTACTGTATGTAATGTATGTGTTACATATACACATTCAGAGATGAGTTTATTTATATTTGTAGATGAAACCCTTGCATGCAAAATGTTAGTAACCAGGAATTAGTTTGCTCTCCCCATAGTGTTTCTCTACTTTGTTGTTTGTACTTTGTGCTCATTAATAAATTTATAACAGAATAATTTGGCTCAAATGTATTTAAATAATGCATTGTTTTTATTTTAGGAGGTTATCCCGCCCCCACCCCAGTTTCCTGAAGACCCTTGGCAAGCCTTTATAGACTACATGGCGGCCACCGGACAAGATGCTCAAATCACCTTGGGCCAGGAGGGCCACGTTATTCAGCGTGGCATGCACAAGGGCAAGGGGATTGCTGTCTTCACTAGTGGAGGCGACTCCCAGGTCAGCTATTGAATGAAAAGATGTAATGTAAACAATTAGATCTTAAATGGAAAAAAACAAAATTAACTAATTAATGTTTGAGTGTTTTGGTCAAGTTTTCATGCAACCCTAAATATTTTATCTAAAATACCTAAATATTGAATAAATTTTTTTTTTTTTTTTCTCATCAGTGTTAAAATACTACTGTACATGTATGTATTGTATATTTAAATAATATTACTTATTGCCTGCAACTATTTTGAGCTGGGCTACTCTTAGGCAAAGTTCTTCTGCTTCCCATGTGCATAGTTTGGTTAAGTTGACCATGTGCACCTCAACACCTGGCATGTTTTAATACATCTGTATCTTGTCTTCCTTTGAACAGTATGACAACGAAGTATTACAGTGGACTTTTCAGTAAAAATTCTAGGTTCACTGTTTTTCCTTATTTTATAAATGGATGCTTTAACACACATTGGTATGTGTATTTAGTAGTTATCTTCTGTTTTGATCTGGTCAGTTCTTCAGCAGCAGATATTCTGTTCTTATGGCTATACTATTTTCTTGCAATTCTGTGGAAGAGTTTGATCTGGGAATGCATAATTGGGGTTTATTTAGTCACTGTGTGCAGGTGCAACTTGTTCTGTTTACCAAAGATCATGTTTGGCAACGTTTTTTGTGTTGTAGTTGTTTTAATTAAAAAAAAATTGATTGTGGGCTGCCCTCTTCCACATTAGTTTTAGATACAGGTTTAAATTTGCTGAGAGTGCATATCTAGACAAGCAGGCCTCTTTGTGCTACACTCGGGGTCCTGGCACCTATTGTTGTCTTCTACCAGTAATATTGCTCCTCTGAAAAATAGAATTATTGCTCCTCTGCTTCAATTACTATGGCATATGGGGGCTTGGCAGTATGCAGTATTTCCTGATGGCTCGGCATTCATGGTTTATCTCTCGATGACTATTGCATCTCAAAAATATATTTATTAAAGTTCATCCTTTGGCATTTACATGATTAAATTCAAGGTCACTGCACTCTTGAGGATTGCCAGTGTCCCATATGCTGGCTTTGATCATTAGAACCAGCTGCTTAGGTCTTGGTTAGAACCAGCTGCTTAGAAGGTCTTGGTTAGAACCAGCTGCTTAGAAGGTCTTGGTTAGAACCAGCTGCTTAGAAGGTCTTGGTTAGAACCAGCTGCTTAGAAGGTCTTGATTAGAACCAGCTGCTTAGAAGGTCTTGATTAGAACCAGCTGCTTAGAAGGTCTTGATTAGAACCAGCTGCTTAGAAGGTCTTGGTTAGAACCAGCTGCTTAGGTATAGGTTGAGCCCTCCTTCATGTGAAGTAATGTCTTTTATTTCCAAGGAAGCAAGGGGTCTTTGACTGCCTTTCCATTTTTTCCAGCAGTGACATGGGGTTGGGTTGTACTCCTTGGGGATGACTTGGCATCTGGTCCCTGTTTTGTGATGGTGGTGGTGGTTCAGCTAGAAGCATTAAGTGACCTGGTATCTGTTTGAATCTTCTTTGGTTTTGATGTCTAGGTTGGTTAGCACTTAGAGTTGACTAGTGGGCAATTTCTTATTTTCTGTGGGGGAAGTAGCAGTTATGCCGTTAGAAAGTGGTGCTCGATGGGAAGGAGCTTTTGTGAATTTTTATATTGTGGCATTAGCAGGGGGGAATCTTGATATTGTCATAAGGGACATCTATGCTTGTATTTGGTCTTGGGAGTTTTTTTTTCTTGGTTTATTTTGTCCTGGTTCCTCCTCCTATCGCAGCAGTTTGCAGTGCTGGACTTTTAACTCTTGCATCCAGCTGGCAGATATGGGCAAATTTTTTGCCGGGCAGGCACTCTTCTGCTTCCAGCTTCAATTTGATTTAGCTTGAGTGGAGGGGTTTCAGTGCAATGCCTACCTTTGTCAGTGCCAGCAATAGCTGTGGATTTGCTCAGTACATGTGGTTGCCAGCTTTGTTGATACTCAACTTGTCTACAGGTGTGCAGTGTTGGGCCAGTTCTTGGAGGGTCTGCTCTTGTGATACTCTCATTGCCTTCTGCTCTGCACTAATAATAAGGTGTAGAGAGTGTTGGAGGTATAGCATTTCTCCTTTCAGTTGGTGCAACCCATGTGCCACCTGAAACCTGTTCCTTTATCCTTCCATGCAACTCTTGGGTGGGGTGCAGGTTCTGGTGTGCTTTCTAGAGTGCAGTTTCCTTTCCTATAGCTGGTCTTTCCTGATGGGGGTGTATTGTGTTGTGTTGTGGCCGATTGAAATTTAGAAATTGAAATAAGTTTATTGAGGTATAAATACACACACAAGGAGGTATCTCAAGCTGTTCTCACCCTGTTCAGTACGTGTTCATATTAACGTACATTACAAACAATTGACATTAGCAAACAATTGTAGCTGATGGTGGGACACGTACAGTTTTTTGTCAAGTTTGAACCTAGAATGTCTGGGCTTTGTAGGTGGTCTCTAGGTTCCCATGGGCTTAGTTATCTCATTTTCACAGGGCTTATCTTGTCATTGGGAAGCAGTTTCTATAACACTCTTACGGGCTCACCATAGTCCATGCTACATGAACACTTCGTTCTGAGTAGCTAAATCTGAACATCATCACTCTCCATTCACACTACTTCACTCTCCATTCTACAGTATATAAGTTTTCACTGTAATTTGCAGGTCCAATAAATCTGCTTTTTATTCCAGGGCATGAATGCTGCTGTCCGTGCAGTTGTGCGGATGGGAATGTACGTAGGGGCTCGTGTGTTTCTAATCAAGGAAGGTTATCAAGGAATGATTGATGGCGGTGAAAATATTGTCGAAGCAAACTGGTCATCTGTGTCTGGAATCATCCATAAGGTAATGAGGCAGTTTTTATTTGCAGGAGCTTGGTAATAATACCATAATTAAATGTCCTATCTATACTGTGTTTTATTATAAGATTAGTCTTGTTGGTATTTTGATGACTTATAAATTGTGTATAAAATAAAAAATAAATTTGTCTGTTTTAATGGAATTACTTTTTCTCCCAGTTCATTGTATGCACCATCTGTGTTTTAATGCATTACTTGGTAATGCATTTTTTTTTTAACATTGATTTGAAATTTAGCTGGTTACATTAGTGTATTTATTCAGAAAGAAAAGAATGAATTAAGGGGTGTTCCCTTAACATGCAAATAATCAAGAAGAGCAATGACAAATTAAAAGAATCTAAAGCCCTAGGTGTGGATGGCATTTTAAAATATAATATCAAAGGAACTGGCCAAATAACTGTTTCATTGAAACTTCTTTTTAGAAAAATCTCTCGACCAAGGACAAGTCCCTTTAGATTGAAAATGCAGTGTGCAAATGTCATGCCCATCATTAATAAATGCAGAATGAGCTCAGTAGAAACTTCTAATCAATCAACCTAGTCATAGTTGCAAGCTCAAGGAGAGAATCCTAAGGGAGGAATTTCTTCACCATCTGTTAATGATGGTCAGTTAATTGCACTGACCAATTTAGTAAAATGCTCAAAATTTTGTTGGCTGGGTGCACCAGATATGAATATAATGTTTCGGTAACACAAAAATATATCTTCTTATTAACCTGCTCACATTCTAGGAAAGGGTAATGAGCTATTCAGACAAAGGGCTTCCTGTAGGTACAGTATTGTATACCTGGACTTCTCTAAAGCATTAAATAAGGTACCACATGAAAAATTAGCAAGGAAATTATGGAAATTACAAGCACATAATAAATAGTATGGATAAAACAGTGATTAAAACAAAGAAAGCAAATGGTCACCCTAAATGGAACTGAATCGGACTAGAAAAATGTAGCAAGTATCTTGATAAAAAAGCATAACGTGTATGAATACACTCTGGCTTCCTGTCCCCCAACAGTGAATTATTAACTTATCTCCTTTCTTGTGTTCCAATTTCTCTTCCTGATCTCAAGCACCTTTCAAATTCATTGTTGGAGCTTGTGCACTCCCCATGTGCAATATTAACTGTTGTCACACCCCCTGGGACAATATCCTTACAAATTCCTGAGGCATTCTTTTAGAACCTTTTGACCTGTCTCTTCCTTTCTCTCTCCTGGATTCAGGCAAGCCGACTTGTGTTGATTCTCGCACTCTCACTTTCTTGCCCTGACCTTTCTCCCTGCTCATTCATATATTTAGACCTGGCTTGGATAGTCCTTGATGACCTGATAAGTGATCATTTTCCCATCCTCTTTTTCCTTCTTTTTCTTCTGCCGTCCCCTCTCTATTGAAATTGGCATCCTGTCTCTACAGGATTGTCATGATCATTACTGACTTCCCTACATTATGTGGTCCAACATTCCTGCTTCTGCCGCTCATTGGCCATTGCTCTGCAGGGGACTGCTCCCCATCACCACCTTCCACTATGATGGTGGCTCGTTTGCATGATTCTCTCGGTTTACATTAGCACTTTTTGTATTCCTGCTTTTTCCCGTGGACCTTCCCACGGGTGAGATTTTGCCGGACCCTGACGCAGGTGGTGAAGGTTTATGTACTGTACTGTGTTGTACTGTATAGTAGCATACACCGTACTGTTTGAAAAGCCTTTTCCTTGAACAGTTGTCATCTTGCTCATACTTTGTTGTTCTGTTCACCGATGGGCTCCGGCTCCCCCTATGGAGGGGAGCCGGTGACTGAGCGGACAGAACACTGGACACGTGATCCTGTGGTCCCGGGTTCAATCCCGGGCGCCGGCGAGAAACAATTGGCAGAGTTTCTTTCACCCTGATGCCCCTGTTACCTAGCAGTAAATATGTACCTGGGAGTTAGTCAGCTGTCACAGGTTGCTTTCTGGGGGTGGAGGCCTGGGCCGCGGGAACACTAACCCCGAAATTATCTCAAGATAACCTCCAAGATAACCTCAAGATGGGTCCAAGTCTGCTGACGGTGCTTGTCCATCGTTTTCCACTATTAGACCTATATCTGCCGTCTACCCTCAGAGACTTGCATCTTCGTGGTGGAACTTTATGCCATTTTGTATCCTCTTTGTTATCTGTTTTCGAATTTCCTCTAATAAAGTCAGACACTGCCACTAAGGAGGTCATTCATACTTGCAGCATTTCCCAGATGATGGTCAGTTAATTGGTGAAAATATTTTTCACCAATTAACTGACACCATTTTTTACCATTTCCCCAGAATGGGGAACGACCTATCTAATCATTCATGCTGCATGCTCTTATGTGTGGCCTTTTTCCTTGGCCTTCCTCATACCACCGTAATAGGCGTTGGGAGACAGCTTTGGCTAGGTTACGGATCAGACACATCCACTTGACTCATGGTCACTTAATGGAAGAATATCCTGCTCCCTTTTGTCCAGATTGTGTTGTCTAATTTAGTCTTGCACCTCCTTATCAATTGCCCTAATTTTCAGGATGCTTGTGTGTCTTGCTTTCCTAGTGTCTTTAGGGGGTTGATTGTCTCGTTAAAATGCTTGGTGAATGTGATACCTTTGATATCATTTGCCTTTTGTCCTGTTCTCATATTGGCTTCTTGAGTGATATTTAGCACCTTTTGAATACCTTGCGGCTTGGACGGTGCTGCATAGACTTACCGACATGGTACCTTCTTTGATAATTACTTACTAACCTTAGGAATAATTAAACGAACATTTTCTTGAAAATGAAAGTGGTTATTCAAGCCTGGTGTACCATCATCTGGACTACTGTATCCAAACACGAAGACCTCGCCTTTAAAATGACATGCCTATTTTGGAGAAAGTTATTGACAGAAATCATCCCGGAACAGTCAACTCTCATACCAGGCCTTTTGTAATGGTAGGAAAAAGGTGGGGGGGAGAACCTTGTATTTATAATAGTAATTTATAATGGGACTGAAATTAAAGTTAAATTAATTATAATTATAATTTGCAATTTATTTTCATTCCAATATGGAATTAAAATTAATTAACACAACTATTTTGAATCGAGGGATTCAAGAGTAACTAGATATGTGGGCATCACATATTTAAAACACATGAAATAAGACACACAAAAACAGATTATATTTATCACTCAATAATGCTTACTCTGAGGTAAACGCCTCACAACAGCGAAGTTGGTGCACCTCGGGGCAGCCCTAAAGGCACCACCTATGACCAGAAGTCTTGACTTGTCTCGTGGGAGGATGGAGAGTGGAGAGAGGCTACACTAAAGCATAGGAAAGTACTTAACTTTCATTCTCCATACAAAAATGGCTAATGATACATGAAAATTAACACTGAAATAAAAATGAAGCAAACATTTAACTGTTCAAGCAAGTAATAACCCCTTGTGCGCAAGACAACACGCTCGGCACCTGATGATGCAGTGCTGCTTTGTATCATTCTGCACACTGCTAACACTGGCCAAAACTCTGCTATTATTATCAAAATCTTGATGACTAAATCATGAAAATTAATCATTTTCCACATTTTCCAAAGGAACATAAGGTCCCGTTGCATTTTGTGCTGTCAGACTAAACCAGGCGTGTGTTGTGCGAGTCACATTCATTGGCTTGACTCTTCGTGTCACTGACATCTGAGCCTCGTGCATAGTCTCTATTAATGTCTGGATCTTGTCACCATCATTGTCAAATTGTTGCAGTTTACCTCTTTATTTCATTGCCTGCAAGATAAAGTATGGCATTAGTCGCATGGTGGTGCTGTACACTGCTGCTACATGATTTCCTTATGGTTGGTTGCTGTGTTAGTATCGAAGCCATCACGCCAAGGATGGGTACCCATGGTGGACAAGGTGGTTTATGTTTGCACAAGGTGACTGATGATAACTAATAGCCTCAGGCAGTGTATGGATGCCCCAATTACCAAGTGGGAATTATCTTTAATGGTACATAGTACCACCCTGGGTACAATGTGCAGTTGAAGTAGTTAATAAATATCAAGTGCCAGTGCCATAACAAAGGAGTTTGTGGGCCCCCATCTGGTTGTGGGATGAGTAAACTGACCACTGCTGGAGAGTATATCTGGAGAGGGTTTTGGGAGCTCAACTACCCGAGCCCAGCCATGATAATTCTCTCCAATTTTGATGTTGCTTGTTAAAATGTTCTCATGGTAGTTTATTTTCTGCAAAAGACTTTCATTTATAACAAATCCACAAGGGCCGTGACGAGGATTCGAACCTGCATCCGAGAGCATCCCAGACGCTGCCTTAATCGACTGAGCTACGACATGATCAAAATGTTTTTTGTGGATTTGTGGAAATTCACAAATCCCTTGTGGATTTGTTCATTTGATGCATCACACATTGTGATTTCTGTGTGTAATGACTTTCATTTATCTTTATCTTTAAACTTTCTTATACGACTTTTCATATTTCATAAGCTACTCGATTTTTATAAATATCGTTTGGTTTTATTTTTCTAGGGTGGCACAGTCATTGGTTCAGCTAGGTGCAAGGAGTTCCGTGATCGTGAAGGACGTATGAAGGCTGCCAAAAACCTTATTAAAAATGGCATTACAAACCTAGTGGTGATTGGAGGAGACGGTTCGCTTACTGGGGCAAATCTCTTTAAGCAGGACTGGCCAGCAATCCTTCAGCTTCTTGTCAAAAAGGGTAAGTGTTGTTGATTTTAGCAAGTACTGTATATAGTACGCTACTTGTTCAATACCTGTTAAAGACTGAGGATTGGAAATTCCGCAGCCCAGTTTCTGACCAGGCCTCCTGGTTGCTGTTCTGATCAACCAGGCTGTTCGATGTGGCTGTGAGCAGCCTGACTTTTAAGAGTTACAGCCTGGTTGATCAGGTATCCTTTGAAGGCGATTCTCTTTTGGACACCGAGAGGTTGGTCATTTTCATCGTATGTGTAAGGGAGGAGTGTTGAAACGTTTTGGGCCTTTGATGTTAATAATTCTGTCGGCATGCATATTGCACCTCTGCTATTCAGTGGAGCTATTTTGCACATCTTGCCATGCCTTCTGGTGTTGCGTTGTTTTATTTGTGTATATTTGGAACCAGTCCTTCTAATATTTTCCAAGTGTAAATTATTATGTATCTCTCTTGCCTGCACTCTATTAAATACAGATTTAACAAATTTTAGATGGTCCTAGTAAGCCGTAAAGGATCTTTGCATGCTCTCCAGGTCAGCAATTTCTCCAGCTTTGAATGGGGTTGTTTGTGTGCAACAATATTCCACTCTAAAGAACACTAATGTCTTAAAGTATCATTGACATGGCATCTCTTCTTTGAAAGGTTCTTGTTATCCAACCTGTCATTTCTCTTGCAGTTGTGACAGCAACTTTGTTGTTATTTAAAAGTAAATTCTTCATACATGATTATTTCTGAATCTTTTACATTGCTTTTTCTTTCAATAGTAGTGTGGTTTGACTGTTTTATGTGGTTTCTGCTTTGATGTTTTCGTTTCTCCATAACACAGTAATTGGAACTTATCTCATTAAACATTGTGTTATATTCTGTGGCCCACTGAAAGACTTTATTAACATTAGAGTGGAGGTTTGCTGCATCCTCTATACTGTATTTTCTACTCTCATGAAAATTCTAGTGTCATCTGCAAAGGATGATACAGTACTATGATTTATATCCTTGTCTGTGTCTAATATGAGGATGAGGAAAAGTACCAGAGGAAGCAAAGTGCCTTTGGGGAACTGGGCTTTTCACTGTGGATGGTTCAGATTTTACTTTGTTGACTATTACACTAAGGATTCTGTTAGGAAGTTAAAGATCATCCCTACTTTACCAGTAATTCCTTTTGTGTGCAATAACACCATTGTTACCATGGTAACATTGGTCAAAGGCTTTTGCAAAAATCTGTGTATTTGTGTCTTCCATGGCATCTAAGGCCATGTCATAGTGGTCTAGCAATTGAGAGGCAAGAGTGCCCTGTTCTGAACCCATGTTGACCAGGTTATGAAGACACTGTTATTCTATGTGTTTTGTGAGCTTACTACTTGGCATTCTTTCAAAGATTTTTATGATGTGTGATATTTGAGTATTTGTCTATAAATTTTTGCCTTTGCTGTACTACTGTACCTCCTTTGTGTAGTGGCACAATCTCTGCTGTTTTAAGTATGTCAGGAGTAACATTAGTATCTAGATTCAATCTCCAAAAGATGTTTAGGGCTTGTGATAGTTTTTTTTTTTTTTTTTTTAATTCTTGATGAATATACAATTCCAGGAGTCTGGTAGAAATTGCATGTTATAACACATCATAAACCATTTGATACCCACTCTTAAATGATCCTATTTGACTGCCAATAATTGTTTTCAGCAACTGGAACACTCACTTCTAAACTGCCAACAGGTGGTAGCAATACAAAATTGGAGGGATTGGAGGTGGCAGCCACCCTCATTTTGCTCTAGTGTCCATGTAATGGTACCATAGCTCTATCGAGTCAGGTCTATTGGTAAAATTGCTGATTGTTATCGAGGCTATTCCAGGGGAAGAGAGGTTCATGATTAGTTTGTATTACTGTGTAGTGCCCAGTCTGTGTCTTGACTTTGTGATCTGCTTCAGCTTTGTTCCAGAGCTACCTTGCCTGGCACTAATTTTGAAGACACAAGTCCACCTTTACCAAATCTGAGGTTGAGAACCCTTCAACTGGATAGACTCCTCTTGTGTGGGCCTCTTGACAAGTCTGTGATCTGAAGCCTTGATGCTGGGGCTTATTTTTAGTGTACTCCAGTTTTTTAACGTCACTCTTTCAATTTGTGCTTGCTGTCTCATTTGGGTGAGTGCTGAACTTAACTCTCAGGTTTTGTAGCTTGAGAAGTGTGAGAGACTTCAGGCCCCAGCTGCCCTTGCCTTTGCTAGTTGCTTGACAGTTGGGTTTGGATTGTGCCCCCAGTATGCTTCTCTCCCATATGAACTTCTTCTGTAGGGTATCGTCTAGGGTTGGTTGTTTTGGTTTCCACCTGGTCTGTTGGGAGCCTGATTCTGCTTTTAGTCTCAAGGTGATTATCAGGAGAAAGCACTAAGCCATTACCACATTACCAATACCAAAAGACTGTATATAGCATTTGCAGTTTTACAAGGGGTGGGGGGGGGCATTACACAGGATCTATCTGTAGGGGGTTCTGGGAGTTCTACTTCCTGAGAGAACTCCCAAGCCACGGAGTTCTATTCCGTGGCTTGTGAGAGCTTGGTCCAACAGGCTGTTGCCTGGAGTACCCCACAGACTCACATATCCACTACAACCTGGTTAATTCACCACTTCTTGCAGGAAACCATTTTTTGTCTTAAGTTCACTTTTCTTCAAGAAATATTTCTTGAAGTTGATCAAACCAGCCACGTACCGGACCGACCCGATCTGCTGAAAGAGGCAAAGTCGCAGAAACACCTCGGGTTCAGACACCGAGCAAGTAGCGCATGAAACCAAGGCTGGGCCGGCCACCAAAGGGCCAACAAGACTACTCTCCTCTGGTAAGTCTCTAGCTGAGCCAGGACCCAAAGCAACAGCTGGACCAGGGAGGGGGGGGGGGAAAGAGGTACAGGTAACCCCACCTTGACCAGTCCTGCTGAAAGCCATTAAATTAACATTGAGGGCTTCACCACAAATGGAAAGCTGCCAGGACCACGCTGAAGCAAAGAGGTCCATACGTCTGGTAGAGCCAACTGAAGGAGTTGGCGTCGACCGTCCATTCCATGAACAGGGGAATATTGAGACAGGACATTTGCCAGGACGTTGCACACCTCCCCAGACATGAACCGTATGGAGAGCCAAACCCCGAGAATCTAGTAGACGAGTCACTCAAAGCGACCAGCCCCAAAGAGCCAAGGACCGAAGTGAACCCCACGGTTCAGGCAATGAACCACCGGAGTAGTCCGAATGGAGTCGTATCATTGAACCCTGAGCTATCCAAACCCTTTGAAGCGACAGCCAAACCGCCGCAAACTCCTGCACTATGCTGTGACCCAGATGGAAGGATGGACCCCAATGCCCCTGGCCGTCCTGGAGAGCACTGGTCACAAAGCCACAGCCGAGAGACAGGGCATCTGTGAACACACTGAGCGAGGGCTCGGGTAGGTGCCACAGCACTGAACCCCGAAAAACCTGAAGAGGAAGCCGGCGACGCAGCAACCGATGCAAGAGCCCCCCACCCTGAGGCCGAACATAGCGATTGCAAGAGCAGCCGAAGGGACTTTCCGAAGGAACCAGAACAACCGCTGAAGCCAACCTCAACCCGGCTGGTAAACTAGCACGGCGAAGTACAGACTCCCGCACAGCTGCTCGAGCAACCACTGAGTGACCCGGGAGCCCCCCAGAAAAAGCTGAAGACAGGACTGTAGCTGCAGCAACGCCTCCAGAGGAAGAGACAAGGCAGTGATTCGAGAGTCCCACACAAGACCCAGCCAAGTTCGAACCTGAGATGGGACCAGATTGGACTTCCTCCAGTTCACTAGGAACCCGAACCCAACGAGCTGGGAGAGAACCATACCCCAGGTGAGCAGACATGCAGGCTGGCTGGGAGCCCACACCAGCCAGGTGTCGAGGTAGGCCAGAACCCGAAGCTCTAACCGACGCAGATGGGTCACCACGACCCGGGTGAGATGCGTGAATATGCAGAGTGCCAGATTCAGGCCAAACGGAAGGCATCGAAAGGTGGTGGAGTGGCATGCTTACCGCATGCCACCCCACCACAAGACCTAACCAGTCCCTAAACCCTGGATGAATTGGGACGTGCCAATTCGCATCCCGGAGGTTCAGAGACACCATCCAAGCATCCAGTTCCAATAGAAGCTGAACCTGGGACAGAGTGGTCATCCGAAAGGAGCGGCAAATGATCCAGGGGTTCAGGCGGGACAAGACCAGAATGAACCTCAGAACCGCACAGTCCCTTTTTAGGACTGGAAACAGGCGGAAACCCACCTGAGGGACATGGATGTGTTGACCACACCCAAGATGACCCGACAGAGTGCAGGGGAAAAGGCCTGCCCTGGACCCCTGAAACGCCGACAAATCGTGGGACTGGGCGTGAGCAAACAGCGCAAGCCTCCCCCATTGCCCGTCAACGGGGCGACCCTCAAAAGGGCTGACACCCCTTATGAGAAGCAGACCACCGAGCAGAGCAATCTCTGTGCCGACTAGATGTCGCCAGCTCTGAAACTGGCACCACTGGCCTACCACGACCAGAGGAACCCCGAACCCAGGCACGACCCTTCCGGGAACAACCACCACATCCACCCCGGAGAACCAACAAGTCCGACATGGGAAAACAACTAGACGAAGTTGCCTGCAGAAACGGATCTGTTTTTGACCCAGCTGTTGCTTTTGGTTCTGGCTCGGTTGGAGACTTACCAGGGGGAGAGTAGTCTTGTTGGCCCCTTGGTGGCAGGCCCAGCCTTGGTTTCAGGTGCTGCTTGCTCGGTGTCTGAACCCAAGGTGTTTTCTGCGGCTCTGCTTCTTTCAGCAGATTGGGCCGGTCCGGTATGTGGCTGGTTTGATCTATTCCTCCACTCTTTGCGTCTGGTCTTTTTGACGCGGGTATATCACCATTCATATGATAATGAGATGGCTTTGATGATGGTGTCCCTTCCACCTGTGAGCTTCAGCTCGGCAACAGCATGAAGTTTCTTGGCTGTGGAAAATGGCGAGAATTCGCCATTTTCTCTCCATTTGTACGTTGTCGTCTATTTCGGATTGGGTTGTCTTATTCTTTCTTTCTTGGTTTTTTCAGGACCCCCATTTGATGCCTAATACTGTGGCCAGTGTTTGTGGTGAATATTACTTCTGCTCCATTCCGCAAGCTTTCTCGTGCTTTGTTTTACTTCCAGGCTGCTCGTGCGCCGCCTGAGCCGTCCTGGTCCTTGGACTGGGTGCACTTTTTTTCTCTTTTCCTAAGTTTGTGGTGGCACCTTCAGTTCAGGATTGTTTTTCCAAGGCTCTTTTTACAGTTGGCATTGGCCTGGGGGGTGTTGGGTTGGGGAGCTTCTTGCTCTCCATCAACACAGGGGTTTCTGCACTTTCGGTCCTGGTGTTAGGCATGTTCGGTTGGAGCCGTCTTTTCTGACGAAGAACGAGTCGGCGACTTCCAAAGATATGGCCCTTGGGTCGTTGATGCTTGGTTGGTTTGGCCTGGGGTGCATCATGTGTTGTTGCAGCTCTTCGCCGTTACCTGCACGCCACAGCCTCTGTGGCCGGGGATGCATTTTGGGTTGTCCCGTCTCCCTCGTTCCCTGTTCTTGGGGTCTTCCAAGTCGTCCACAGGGTTATTCGGTCCAGCCAGTCTGCGGTTTATCCTCGTGCCCATGCTGTTCACAAATTTGCTGCTTTGGCTGCCGTCTTGGCTGACATTCAGGCACAAGGATTTTGGAGGTCGAACAGGGTCCTGTAAACATTGCTGGCCCTAGTAGGGCGCGTTGCTCTGAGTCGCAGGCCCAGCTGTATAAAGCCAGTTGTCTTGACATCGATTTGAGGAATGAGTGGTGGCCGTCTCCCAGATAAGTCCCTCTTGTTCCTTTTCTTTGGTTAGGTAGCTCCGGGAAGCCTCCTCACAGAAAATCAGCGTTGAATGTAATGAAACACGATTTTCTGAGCGAGTCCCGAAGGCTCCTCCGCACCCTCCCTCCGGTCAGCGCTTTTCACGTTGTTTCTGAAGCTCGGCCTCGGAACTGAATGGTGGAGCAGCTGGTGCGGAAGATCCAAACCCTCCATGTTACCCTCCCCCACTTCCCAGGAGTGGGGGAGGGTGGCATGGACTAGTGCCGTGACACCGGGGTCTGATGTTTGCTTGTTTGCTTGTTTTAAAATTTGAGTTGTTTTTCTGTTCGGTCTTTGGTAGCAATTAAATTCTTTTTTAACCATGTGGGGTTTTTGTTATGCCTACCTTTCTAGATACCAAACCTCGTTCGATGGCATGGAATGTTTCCAAATACATAGGGGTTTCCATAGGCCTTTGCTCCTCGTACCTCTCCGAGGGGGTCAGGTTCTAGCTTGTCTCCCCCCCCCCCCTTTTTTTTTGGGGGGGGGGGGGGGAAGACATGTTTTGAAAGTGGCCCTGGAAATTCAGCATATCAATGAGAACACCAAGGAATTTACCATCTACTTTGTTACTAATTTGGATATTTTTATATTCTTTAGATTAATTTGATGAGAGGATTTACCCAACAAAATAAAGGTTTTATCAATGTTAAGGGTGAGTTTGTTAGCAGTTAACCAAAGATGGACTTCATTTAGTTCAGTATTCAATATTGTTTTTCTGATCAAGATGGTTTGGACTGGAGAAAATGAAGGTTGCATCATCAGCAAATAAGTGTCTTGAGGTGTTGAGAGGCATTTGGAAGGTCATTAATGTAGCTTAGAAAGTGTTTTCTGATTGTGCCTATGGTGCACCTACTCTGGCACCTGCACTGGCTCTATTCTACATTTTCTGGCCACATAGTTCACTCCTATGTTATCATTTTACTGTACACATGTTGGACTTGACCTTCCATTACTTCCCATGTACTGTACTTGCCTAGTTGTGCTTGCAGGGGTTGAGCTCTGGCTCTTTTCCATGTACTGTATATTTTATGTGATGACACACTCGTCTCCTTTCCAGAATTCATTTTAAATAATCCTAATAATTTGTGCTTTATTGGGTCTGTGTGCTGTATATGTTCACTATATTCCCTCTGTTTTGGCAATCTCTCCTACTCTGAAGGAGAGAGGGAGTATTGAGCAGTACTCAAGGTTGGACACCACCAGGAATTTGAATAGCGGGGGCAGTGTGGTGGGATTCCTGTATTTGAAGGTTCTCATAATCCATCCTATCATCTTTATGGCTGGCGCTGTATTTGCTTAGTAATGCTCCCTAAACGTTAGGTTGTCAGACATTATTATTCCCAGATCCTTGACATGTTGTTTTCCTACTATGGGCAGATTTGATTGTATCTCTTTACGTTTTATTTTGTCTCTTGTTAGGTCCAAAATTTGTTTCCATTCTAAAGTGGGAAGTTTTGCCACTGGTAGATCTTAATTGAGCCATTCTGCCACTTATGGATTATAATGTGGCAGCTTATTTATGAGCTCACATCATGCTCTGTAGGCTCTTGCTTTGGCTGTCGAGTCAGATCTTTGTTATTGTGAGAGGAGGAATTTAATGTCTGGTCCTTGCCACTTGTGAGAAGCCTTGTGGTGGTGGTGCTGCTGCTGCTGCTCTTCCTGGTTTTGTTGGTGGTTGTGGCACCAACATCAGCGAGCTGGGACTAAGTCTTGAATTAGCAACTAAAACCCAAAGGCCAATGGGGAATCTGGATATGGAGCTGCCAAACCCTCCTGCCTAACCCTCCCCCCATTGCAGGATGAGGCAGGAGTTATCTAAAGCTCTGTTCAGGAAGTCGAGAATTAACTCTGAAATGATTCATATCAAGTTATTGGGAAAAAATCTCCCATTCTAGGATAGAGCAGCAGAAGCAGCTGTGCTTACCAGGAAAGTCATTTCTCAGCTTGCCTCTCGGGAGGTAGCTGAGAGCCGATACCTCAACTCGGAGCAGGATCCAGATCAAACACAGCCTCACAGTGTGACTCAGTGTCAATAACAGCAACTCCTGCCTGACCCATAAGCAATCTACCTTAGGAAGAAATTTATTCAATTAGTGATTATGAGCATTGTAGCAGTCTGCCTTTTCTCTAGTCATTAACATAGACTAGAGGTTCAGATCATCAAGTAGACAATTTGACACTACCCTGTGGTACACTGGATCCAATTGAGTAGCTTTCACCTTTTCTCCATTGAAGACTACTTGTAGTCTGTTCTTGAAGCTTATCCAGCAGTCTGTGGTATCGAACCCTGTCAAAGCGCATGTAATGTTCAGTGCAGGAATACAGATGATCTTGGATCATCTGTGACATCAGTGACTGATGTCACTTAGTGGGTAGGTTAAAAAAAATGGCAACAGAATGACTTTTTCTGAAATTATATTTTTATCTACACAGCATTCAATTACAGACTGCTGTCATGTGTTAAGAGGTTGTAAGAATTTTGCCAGTAATATTGGATATTGCCAGGATATTGGTCTGTAGTTACCCACCACTGAATGGATCTTCCTTCTTTGAAATAAACCTACATTAGCCTTCTTTCATAAGGAGAGCCAAATGCCTCAAGCTAAACAAATTGTTCGAGACAAGTGAGAGGTGAAGCAAGCGAGTCTGCACAGCTGTGTAATAATCTCGGGCTGACCTTATCAGATGGCAAACTATTTTTGGTTTAATAGCTACTGCTGACAACTTTGACAATTCTTGAAACAAGCTATGAAGGCTGTTTTGGATCATAAAACTGCATTTTGGTAGCAAAGTGGTCTGGTTGTAGGTCAGCTTTTACCTGATTGCTGTATGCAATACAGAAGTCCCATCTTCTTAATTTAGGGATGGTAGTGTGTGTGATACATATCCCTGCCAATCTTTAACTTTAATCCAACTTCTCATTCATGTTTTCTTGTTTCTGATTACCATTGGAGAAAAGATCATTCTTGAACTTTTCATTTGATAAGCTCATCTGAGAATGTTCCTGTTGTAAGCAAGATGACACCTTTTATATCTCCAGAGTTGTTTGTAACTTTAGCTGCCACCCTGCAAAGACAGGTGAACAATGGCTGATCAGAAGGTTTGATCTCACATACTGCTAGTGAAAATGTACTGCTGCTATGGATCCAGTATGTAATTTGGGACGATGTTTAACTTCTAGCATTACCCTTGTGAAGGGCTTTCCATTCCAGTGGAGTGGTGTTACATGGTTCTTGTACCAAAGCCAGGTGGTGCAAGTTTATTTTTCACCTTCATCAGAATAGTCAGAGTAGTGAAGACAGCCTGATGGTTTGATGAGCCAGTATGTCAAAGGGGTCCAGAATAAAGTATACATGCAGGTGGGTCAGTTATAAGAGGATCCAAGGCAGCACCTAAACTATGAGCTGGAAAAGTACAGGTATAGAACTGCTGAGAGTTTTTCCAGGTTCCCACCTTGAGTTGTTGAGGTCTTGCACAATTATGTTGCAATAGTATCAAGATTGTCATTTTTGATGAGGAAGCACCCTACTATTGAGATCTACCCATTGTGCATACCAGAATAGACGTTCTGAGATTTATAAATACATGAACTTAATTACCAGAAGAATAGACATGACAAGCGGACATCCTCTATAGGTTGGGAATGTACAGGTTTATTGAAACTACCTTTCCTTCTTGGCTCCGCCTGTCACTGCCTCCTATGAGGTATAGCCAGCAATCTTAAAGTTCTCAAGAGTCCTTTTTATTTTTTTCCCCCCCTAAAGAATGTTTTCTATAAATGAAGTTTCCAGCTGTTTGTCAATGAATGAGAGTTTGTAAAACTATTTGATTGTATATACAAAATGTGTAGTCCACAAAAATACAACCTTTGTAGAAGATAAAATAGGGGAGGAGTCAAGGGGAGACTAATCATTTATTAGCCAGGCAGTGGATATGCAAATGCAATGTACTATTGAGGGATTGAACTTCAGAACCTAAATTTTGTTTGCAGGAGACATCACAGAAGAGGAGAAAGAGGCTTATTCTCACCTCAACATTGTGGGTATGGTTGGGTCTATTGACAATGACTTCTGTGGAACTGACATGACCATTGGCACCGACTCTGCCCTTCATAGGATCATTGAAGCGGTGGATGCCATTGCTTCAACTGCATATTCACATCAGAGATGCTTCATCCTAGAGGTCATGGGTCGACACTGCGGGTAAGTGAAATCTGCCCCTTTGTGAGAAGATGTGAAATATGTTTTATAGGCATATCAGTCATGGGAGTTAAATTCACATTGTGCTTTGCTATCAGTGTTTTTGCAACATTTATCAGATTTTAACTGAAAGCCACCATCTCTACTGGCCTCTATTGGGACAGGAAGCCAGTGGCTTGTCAAAGGTCCCCCCTCTCCTCCCCGTGTTTGAGAATTATGCCTTTATGACTTCAGTGGGTAGGAGATTTTATGGATTTTTAAACCTGTAGGTGAGGAAGGGAATTACCAGGAGAAAGTGCCAAGCTATTACAACTATATAGCACTTGGAAGGGTTCAGGATAAGGATTTGGGATAGGATAGGGGGAAAGAAATAGTGCCCAACCACTTGGACGGTTGGGCATTGAACGCCGACCTGCATAAAGCGAGACCGTCCCTCTACCGTCCAGCCCAAGTGGTTGGGCTTTCACCTATGAGTGACAAAGCATCTGTTTTCTGTCATTCACAGTGGCTTGAGTTTTTGCTCCCTTGTATGTGTTACATTTGGCTTATGATGAGTGGTCTGGATGAACATCCTCGGCTAGTTCAGAATTTTAAGTCTTGATGAGATGAGCCGTATGTCTAGTTTACAGTGACCCTCCTGACCATTGTGTGACCCTCACCATTATAACATGTATAATGTATATGATGATAAATTCAGATACATGTTAAATAATCATGGTTTGAAACAGTTTTATGTACAAGTTTAGACTTTTAGTTCTCTTTATACCCTGAACAACTATGTTTTTCTTAGTTTTTGCTGGAATAATTTTGTCTGAAAATCATTTGTGACAGTATTCCTTCTTAGCTAACAGTGTGGTGTTAAATGCTGTGATCACATGGCAACCTTACCTGGTTGATACCTGGTTGATGGGGTTCTGGGAGTTCTTCTTCTCCCCAAGCCCGGCCCGAGGCCAGGCTCGACTTGTGAGAGTTTGGTCCACCAGACGGTTGCTTGGAGCGGCCCGCAGGCCCACATACCCACCACAGCCCGGTTGGTCCGGCACTCCTTGGAGGAATAAATCTAGTTTCCTCTTGAAAATGTCCACGGTTGTTCCGGCAATATTTCTTATGCTTGCTGGGAGGACGTTGAACAACCGCGGACCTCTGATGTTTATACAGTGTTCTCTGATTGTGCCTATGGCACCTCTGCTCTTCATTGGTTCTATTCTACATTTTCTTCCATGTCGTTCACTCCAGTACGATGTTATTTTACTGTGTAGATTTGGTACTTGGCCCTCCAGTATCTTCCAGGTGTATATTATTTGACATCTCTCTCGTCTTCTTCGTCTCGTCGTCTTAGGAGTGCACTGAGCCACAAAAATGTTCACATGTTTTGTATAAACACAATTTATTGTTTTCAAGAATTTCAAATTTGAAAAATAAGAATGATGACCGATGTAATACATTGAAGAAACTAATAATGGTTATCAGAGTTATAAGGTGAGACGAGGTACGGAAGACACATTTAATGAATAATGGGTGATGAATGACTTCTTGTGGCACAGTGCTTGGTTCTTGTGTGTGAAATTCATGTTTGTTCAGGGATGAAGGTGGCTATGGTGATTCTGTATGCTCTGTGATGACATTGACATTCAAAATATTTTTATGTAGCGTGAGAGTAGTAAGATAAGACGTGACAACATTGGGTGATTTGACTGGGAGAATGTGCTTGAAGGTACAATGTGATAAGTAGGCTGGGTGTACCAGGAGTAAATGATGATGATATAAAAGTAAATGAAACTGCAAGAGGTCACCTAAAATACTGGTTACCTAGCAGTAAATATGTACCT
Organism: Procambarus clarkii; assembly: GCF_040958095.1. Lineage (NCBI taxonomy): Eukaryota > Metazoa > Arthropoda > Malacostraca > Decapoda > Cambaridae > Procambarus > Procambarus clarkii. The sequence continues at coordinate 5,625,044 of NC_091168.1, forward strand.
GGGCGTTAGACAGCTGTTACGGGCTGCTTCCTGGGTGTGTGTGTGTGGAATGTTTTTTATTAGTTAGTAATAATTGATTGATTGACAGTTGAGAGGCGGGCCGAAAGAGTAGAGCTCAACCCTCGCAAGCACAACTAGGTGAATACAACTAGACAAATACTAACCAACCACGATCTCGACAATCCATTACACACCCAATCCCCCCTCCCCCTCCCCCCCCCCAATTCCCCAAATCGTTCTACCTAAGTCAATAAAAAATTAAAACAAATCAATTAATTCACCAAAAATACTAACTATAAATAAAGGAACCAAATTTGAGACATACAGCGACTCCAGCGTGGTCTAGTCGGAAGAGAACGTGTTCTCATCTGGATAGATTGCGATCGAGTCTGTCGGAACGGGTGTGTAACTGCAGGGCACAAATATTTGTGTGTCCCCTCCTGTAGCTGCCTCTGTTTCGACAGGTTCCCTGGATAGCTGGAATTGGCCTGGCCCTTGGAAAGTGGGGAAGGGGTGAAATCCGTTGGGCCCACGGATGGATACCTTGGATCCATGGACCTAGAGCAGGTCTAATCACCTGGGATTCGAACCCACGGTGGGAATAAGGGAGGAGATATGGGAAGGATGTTTCCCTGGAACCAAACCTCACATAAACCCGGACACTCACACACACACACCCTCACCCGAACACTCACAGGGGCACTCACACTCACACACACCCATAGACTGTGATAAGGGAGACCATCTGAGGGGACACAGATGGCCTTCTGGACCCACAGGTATAACCGGACACACACGCACCCGGACACTAACAGGGACACTCACACTCACACACACTCGCCCAGACACTCACAGGGATATACACACTCACACACAGACACACATCCATAGACACAAACTGTGATAAGGGAGACCATCTGAGGGGACACAGATGGCCTCCTGGACACACAAATACATATCAATATTAATTTATTATTTATTATTTAATTTTATTAATTAATTATTTATTAATTATTAATTAAAATTAATGTTTTTTAATAAATAATTATTTTATTAAATTATTAAATAATTATATTAACAAAGCAAATTAAATTAAATTTAATAATTAAATATTTATTATTTAATTTACAAATATGACAGATTTTTTAAATATATATATATATATATATATATATATATATATATATATATATATATATATATATATATATATATATATATATATATATATATATATATATATATATATATATATATACATGTCGAACAAGCCTCAATGGTCCCCAGGACTATATGCAACTGAAAACTCACATGCCAGAAGTGACTCGAACCCATACTGCCAGGAGCAATGCAACTGGTATGTACAGGACTCCTTAATCCGCTTGTGTCATTTTTTAAGGAATATATTAGTGAATATTTATTTATGTAAATTGATATATATATATATATATATATATATATATATATATATATATATATATATATATATATATATATATATATATATATATATAAAGAGAATGTCTGTCTATGTAATGAGGCCACATGCTGGAGGCTGCAGCTATACACAGATTTATTTTAAAATTTATTTATTAATATATTATTAAGGCTTATTATTACTAAATTAGTGTATTTGTAGAGGGAATGGTCTGGGGTAGGGAACGGGCATAGGTTGGTCAGTGTTGACTTTAGCTTAAGGATTTAGGAATAATTATTAATTATTCTTATCACTCCCCCCCCCCTACCAATTTAATTAAGTTAATTGTAAAATAATGCTTGAGATGGCTGAAGACTTTTTCGTACTTAGAAAAAACCTAAATTAAACACATAAAGAAGTTTATTGGTCCTGATTTAAGTTAAAGGAAGAGGTGCAAAGGTGGTGGTGGGAGGGGGGAGGATACGGGATTTAGAGGTGGAATGAAGAGAGGGAACAGGGGGAGTGGTGCAGGTGAAACAGGGAGGAAGAGGGGAGAACAGTGGGTGCTGTACAGGTGAAACAGGGATGGGGATGGGGGAACAGGGGAAGTGGTGCAGATGAAACAGGGATGAAGAGGGTGAAACAGGGGGGAGTGATGCAGGTGAAACAGGGATAAAGAGGGAGAAACAGAGGGAGTGGTGCAGGTGAAACAGGGATGGGGATGGGGGAACAGGGGGAGTGGTGCAGGTGAAACAGGGATGGGGATGGGGGAACAGGGGGAGTGGTGCAGGTGAAACAGGGATGGGGATAGGGGAACAGGGGGAGTGGTGCAGGTGAAACAGGGATGCAGAGGGAGAAACAAGGGGGAGTTGTGCAGGTGAAACAGGGATTAAAGGAAAATTTATATAAGTAGATAGATGGATGTTTACATTGATTGCTAAATATATACATTGACGGATAGACGGATGCATAGATGCATCCGTCTACCTGGTGGATGGAAAGACATATGAGTAGATGGATGGATAGACAGAAGAGTTGATGGACGGATAAATGGAATATAAATGTTTATAAAGATAAATGGTTGGTTTATGGGAAGATAGATTGACAGATATAAGTAGATAGATAGATGGATCCATTGATGGATTCATTTGTGCTTATCTCTTGAGGTTCTTCTTGAGATGATTTCGGGGCTTTAGTGTCCCCGCGGACCGGTCCTCGACCAGGCCTCCACCCCCAGGAAGCAGCCCGTGACAGCTGACTAACACCCAGGTACCTGTTTTACTGCACGGTAACAGGGGCACAGGGTGAAAGAAACTCTGCCCATTGTTTCTCGGCGGCGCCCGGAATCGAACCCCGGGACCACAGGATCACAAGTCCAGTGTGCTGTCCGCTAGGCCAACTGGCTCCCCGGTCGGAGGGGAGCCGGTGAACAGGTGAATCAGGTTAAAGAATATCTGTCGATTTGCTATTGCATCAACTGAGATTCGATATGGGACCATTAGGATTATAACCAACGAACTCTCTCCGTTTAGACGGTAGGCCTCCAGTTTGTGTGTGTGTGTGTGTGTGTGTGTGTGTGTGTGTGTGTGTGTGTGTGTGTGTGTGTGTGTGTGTGTGTGTGTGTGTGTGTGTGTGTGTGTGTGTGTGTGTGTGTGTGTGTGTGTGTGTGTGTGTGTGTGTGTGTGTGTGTGTGTGTGTGTGTGTGTTAGAGAGAAATAGATGTAGTAGATATAAAAAAAGGAAAAATACATATATTTGATTGGCGGGGTCCAAGAGCTAATAACTCGATTCTGCAGATACATATAGTAAATACAAGGAGAAAATAAATACACACACACACACACACACATTAATTGATAATGGACTGTTTTGTGTGCGTATCCATGTGTACTATTGTCAAGACCGACAGACACGTGAAGCTATGTGTGTGTATGTGTACCTGTAATTGAACTGACATGTGTACGGTAATTATCTGTATGTGTCCATGTTAAAGGTACACATTAGTGAATGTGTATTTATGTAAATTGATTGACATATGTACGTGTGCGCGCTGATTAGTGTTACATTAATTTATATGGTTAACATTTATACGTTTGAATGACATAGTTTCCCATTATTGTCACATTTTTTGTTACATGTCTACTATTGTCAAGATGGACAGACACGTCCAGCTATGAGTGTTTATGTGTACCAGTAATTGAACTGACATGTGTACTGCAACTATCTGCGTGTGTCCATTTTAAGGGAATATATTAGTGAATGTTTATTTATGTAAATTGATTGGAATATGTATGTGGACGCTCGGTTAGTGTTACTGTAATTTATATAGTTAACGTTTGAATGACATAGTTTCCCCTCATTGTCACATTTTTTGTTACTATTTCGCTGTTCACTCTCACTCTCTCTGAATCCTGTGGACTAATTGTGCTCACGTGTGTTTGTGTAGGGTAGCGGAACCATATGCTTTTCACAAAATAATTTGCAACTATTTGATAAGAAATATTTCAAAATATCATTTAAGTTTCTAATAAGTATTTTTCTTCCTAACATACAAGTCAATCACACAGTACCTAACCTCAGTCAGAAACACTTTTCTTACTATATCTAGCAAAGTCTTTTGCATATATATCCTATCTTAAATAATTAACAATTTTAATTCATAACTGCCAACCCCCCTCCCATCCAAAGCTTTCAAAGCCACCAAACATCATTCCTTTCCCTTAACCTCTCCCAAATTATCTTTTGCACCAATTCACAACCTAGGGGGCTTTATAGCTGAGTGGACGTCGCTCTCGACTCGTAATCGTAGCTCATTCGATCCACCGGTAATGGAACAAACGGAAATCAGCAGAGTTTCTATCATTCTGATGCCCCTGTTACCTAGCAGTAAATATGTACCTGGGCGTTAGACAGCTGTTACGGGCTGCTTCCTGTGTGTGTGTGTGTGTGGAATGTTTTTTATTAGTTAGTAATAATTGATTGATTGACAGTTGAGAGGCGGGCCGAAAGAGTAGAGCTCAACCCTCGCAAGCACAACTAGGTGAATACAACTAGATAAATACTAACCAACCACGATCTCTACAATCCATTACACACACAACCCCCCCTCCCCCCCCCCCCAATCCCCTAAATCGTTCTACCTAAGTCAATAAAAAATTAAAACAAATCAATTAATTCACCAAACATACTAACTGTAAATAAAGGAACCAAATTTGAGACATACAGCGACTCCAGCGTGGTCTAGTCGGAAGAGAACGTGTTCTCATCTGGATAGATTGCGATCGAGTCTGTCGGAATGGGTGTGTAACTGCAGGGCACAAATATTTGTGTGTCCCCTCCTGTAGCTGCCTCTGTTTCGACAGGTTCCCTGGATAGCTGGATTTGGCCTGGCCCTTGGAAAGTGGGGAAGGGGTGAAATCCGTTGGGCCCACGGATGGATACCTTGGATCCATGGACCTAGAGCAGGTCTAATCACCTGGGATTCGAACCCACGGTGGGAATAAGGGATGAGATATGGGAAGGAGGGGGGGGGGGGTTGAAGGATGTTTCCCTGGAACCAAACCTCACATAAACCCGGACACTCACACACACACACCCTCACCTGAACACTCACAGGGGCACTCACACTTACACACACCCATAGACTGTGATAAGGGAGACCATCTGAGGGGACACAGATGGCCTCCTGGACCCACAGGTATAACCGGACACACACGCACCCGGACACTCACAGGGACACATACTCACACACACTCGCCCGGACACTCACAGGGATATACACACTCACACACAGACACACATCCATAGACACAAACTGTGATAAGGGAGACCATCTGAGGGGACACAGATGGCCTCCTGGACACACAAGTATATATCAATATTAAATTTATTATTTATTATTTAATTTTATTAAATTAGTAATCAAATTAATGTTTTTTAATAAATTATTATTTTATTAAATTATTAAATAATTATATTATTAAAACAAATTAAATTAAATTTAATAATTAAATATTTATTATTTAATTTACAAATATGACAGATTTTTTAAATATATATATATATATATATATATATATATATATATATATATATATATATATATATATATATATATATATATATATATATATATATATATATATATATATATATACATGTGAACAAGCCTTAATGGTCCCCAGGACTATATGCAACTGAAAACTCACATGCCAGAAGTGACTCGAACCCATACTGCCAGGAGCAATGCAACTGGTATGTACAGGACTCCTTAATCCGCTTGTGTCATTTTTTAAGGAATATATTAGTGAATATTTATTTATGTAAATTGATATATATATATATATATATATATATATATATATATATATATATATATATATATATATATATATATATATATATATATATATATATATGCGAACAAGCCTGAATGGTCCCCAGGACAATATGCAACTGAAAACTCACACCCCAGAAGTGACTCGAACCCATACTCCCAGGTGCAACGCAACTGGTGATGGTCAAGTGGATTAAGGCGTCTTGTACATACCAGTTGCGTTGCACCTGGGAGTATGGGTTCGAGTCACTTCTGGGGTGTGAGTTTTCAGTTATATATATATATATATATATATATATATATATATATATATATATATATATATATATATATATATATATATATATATATATATATATATATATATATATATATATATATATATAAAGAGAATGTCTGTCTATGTAATGAGGCCACATGCTGGAGGCTGCAGCCATAAACAGATTTATTTTAAAATTTATTTATTAATATATTATTAAGGCTTATTATTACTAAATTAATGTATTTGTAGAGGGAATGGTCTGGGGTAGGGAACGGGCATAGGTTGGTCAGTGTTGACTTTAGCTTAAGGATTTAGGAATAATTATTAATTATTCTTATCACTCCCCCCCCCCTACCAATTTAATTAAGTTAATTGTAAAATAATGCTTGAGATGGCTGAAGACTTTTTCGTACTTAGAAAAAACCTAAATTAAACACATAAAGAAGTTTATTGGTCCTGATTTAAGTTAAAGGAAGAGGTGCAAAGGTGGTGGTGGGAGGGGGAAGGATACGGGATTTAGAGGTGGAATGAAGAGAGGGAACAGGGGGAGTGGTGCAGGTGAAACAGGGAGGAAGAGGGGGGAACAGGGGGTGCTGTACAGGTGAAACAGGGATGGGGATGGGGGAACAGGGGAAGTGGTGCAGATGAAACAGGGATGAAGAGGGTGAAACAGGGGGGAGTGGTGCAGGTGAAACAGGGATAAAGAGGGAGAAACAGAGGGAGTGGTGCAGGTGAAACAGGGATGGGGATGGGGGAACAGGGGGAGTGGTGCAGGTGAAACAGGGATGGGGATAGGGGAACAGGGGGAGTGGTGCAGGTGAAACAGGGATGCAGAGGGAGAAACAAGGGGGAGTTGTGCAGGTGAAACAGGGATTAAAGGAAAATTTATATAAGTAGATAGATGGATGTTTACATTGATTGCTAAATATATACATTGACGGATAGACGGATGCATAGATGCATCCGTCTACCTGGTGGATGGAAAGACATATGAGTAGATGGATGGATAGACAGAAGAGTTGATGGACGGATAAATGGAATATAAATGTTTATAAAGATAAATGGTTGGTTTATGGGAAGATAGATTGACAGATATAAGTAGATAGATAGATGGATCCATTGATGGATTCATTTGTGCTTATCTCTTGAGGTTCTTCTTGAGATGATTTCGGGGCTTTAGTGTCCCCGCGGTCCGGTCCTCGACCAGGCCTCCACCCCCAGGAAGCAGCCCGTGACAGCTGACTAACACCCAGGTACCTGTTTTACTGCACGGTAACAGGGGCACAGGGTGAAAGAAACTCTGCCCATATTTTCTCGGCGGCGCCCGGAATCGAACCCGGGACCACAGGATCACAAGTCCAGTGTGCTGTCCGCTCGGCCAACTGGCTCCCCGGTCGGAGGGGAGCCGGTGAACAGGTGAATCAGGTTAAAGAATATCTGTCGATTTGCTATTGCATCAACTGAGATTCGATATGGGACCATTAGGATTATAACCAACGAACTCTCTCCGTTTAGACGGTAGGCCTCCAGTTTGTGTGTGTGTGTGTGTGTGTGTGTGTGTGTGTGTGTGTGTGTGTGTGTGTGTGTGTGTGTGTGTGTGTGTGTGTGTGTGTGTGTGTGTGTGTGTGTGTGTGTGTGTTAGAGAGAAATAGATGTAGTAGATATAAAAAAAGGAAAAATACATATATTTGATTGGCGGGGTCCAAGAGCTAATAACTCGATTCTGCAGATACATATAGTAAATACAAGGAGAAAATAAATACACACACACACACACACACATTAATTGATAATGGACTGTTTTGTGTGCGTATCCATGTGTACTATTGTCAAGACCGACAGACACGTGAAGCTATGTGTGTGTATGTGTACCTGTAATTGAACTGACATGTGTACGGTAATTATCTGTATGTGTCCATGTTAAAGGTACACATTAGTGAATGTGTATTTATGTAAATTGATTGACATATGTACGTGTGCGCGCTAATTAGTGTTACATTAATTTATATGGTTAACATTTATACGTTTGAATGACATAGTTTCCCATTATTGTCACATTTTTTGTTACATGTCTACTATTGTCAAGATGGACAGACACGTCCAGCTATGAGTGTTTATGTGTACCAGTAATTGAACTGACATGTGTACTGCAACTATCTGCGTGTGTCCATTTTAAGGGAATATATTAGTGAATGTTTATTTATGTAAATTGATTGGAATATGTATGTGGACGCTCGGTTAGTGTTACTGTAATTTATATAGTTAACGTTTGAATGACATAGTTTCCCCTCATCGTCACATTTTTTGTTACTATTTCGCTGTTCACTCTCACTCTCTCTGAATCCTGTGGACTAATTGTGCTCACGTGTGTTTGTGTAGGGTAGCGGAACCATATGCTTTTCACAAAATAATTTGCAACTATTTGATAAGAAATATTTCAAAATATCATTTAAGTTTCTAATAAGTATTTTTCTTCCTAACATACAAGTCAATCACACAGTACCTAACCTCAGTCAGAAACACTTTTCTTACTATATCTAGCAAAGTCTTTTGCATATATATCCTATCTTAAATAATTAACAATTTTAATTCATAACTGCCAACCCCCCTCCCATCCAAAGCTTTCAAAGCCACCAAACATCATTCCTTTCCCCTAACCTCTCCCAAATTATCTTTTGCACCAATTCACAACCTAGGGGGCTTTATAGCTGAGTGGACGTCGCTCTCGACTCGTAATCGTAGCTCATTCGATCCCCCGGTAATGGAACAAACGGAAATCAGCAGAGTTTCTATCATTCTGATGCCCCTGTTACCTAGCAGTAAATATGTACCTGGGCGTTAGACAGCTGTTACGGGCTGCTTCCTGTGTGTGTGTGTGTGGAATGTTTTTTATTAGTTAGTAATAATTGATTGATTGACAGTTGAGAGGCGGGCCGAAAGAGTAGAGCTCAACCCTCGCAAGCACAACTAGGTGAATACAACTAGATAAATACTAACCAACCACGATCTCGACAATCCATTACACACACAACCCCCAATCCCCTAAATCGTTCTACCTAAGTCAATAAAAAATTAAAACAAATCAATTAATTCACCAAACATACTAACTGTAAATAAAGGAACCAAATTTGAGACATACAGCGACTCCAGCGTGGTCTAGTCGGAAGAGAACGTGTTCTCATCTGGATAGATTGCGATCGAGTCTGTCGGAATGGGTGTGTAACTGCAGGGCACAAATATTTGTGTGTCCCCTCCTGTAGCTGCCTCTGTTTCGACAGGTTCCCTGGATAGCTGGATTTGGCCTGGCCCTTGGAAAGTGGGGAAGGGGTGAAATCCGTTGGGCCCACGGATGGATACCTTGGATCCATGGACCTAGAGCAGGTCTAATCACCTGGGATTCGAACCCACGGTGGGAATAAGGGATGAGATATGGGAAGGGGGGGGGGGGGGGTTGAAGGATGTTTCCCTGGAACCAAACCTCACATAAACCCGGACACTCACACACACACACCCTCACCTGAACACTCACAGGGGCACTCACACTTACACACACCCATAGACTGTGATAAGGGAGACCATCTGAGGGGACACAGATGGCCTCCTGGACCCACAGGTATAACCGGACACACACGCACCCGGACACTCACAGGGACACATACTCACACACACTCGCCCGGACACTCACAGGGATATACACACTCACACACAGACACACATCCATAGACACAAACTGTGATAAGGGAGACCATCTGAGGGGACACAGATGGCCTCCTGGACACACAAGTATATATCAATATTAAATTTATTATTTATTATTTAATTTTATTAAATTAGTAATCAAATTAATGTTTTTTAATAAATTATTATTTTATTAAATTATTAAATAATTATATTATTAAAACAAATTAAATTAAATTTAATAATTAAATATTTATTATTTAATTTACAAATATGACAGATTTTAAAAAAAAAAAAATATATATATATATATATATATATATATATATATATATATATATATATATATATATATATATATATATATATATATATATATATATATATATATATATATATATATATATATATATATATATACATGTGAACAAGCCTTAATGGTCCCCAGGACTATATGCAACTGAAAACTCACATGCCAGAAGTGACTCGAACCCATACTGCCAGGAGCAATGCAACTGGTATGTACAGGACTCCTTAATCCGCTTGTGTCATTTTTTAAGGAATATATTAGTGAATATTTATTTATGTAAATTGATATATATATATATATATATATATATATATATATATATATATATATATATATATATATATATATATATATGCGAACAAGCCTGAATGGTCCCCAGGACAATATGCAACTGAAAACTCACACCCCAGAAGTGACTCGAACCCATACTCCCAGGTGCAACGCAACTGGTGATGGTCAAGTGGATTAAGGCGTCTTGTACATACCAGTTGCGTTGCACCTGGGAGTATGGGTTCGAGTCACTTCTGGGGTGTGAGTTTTCAGTTATATATATATATATATATATATATATATATATATATATATATATATATATATATATATATATATATATATATATATATATATATATATATATATATATATATATATATATATATATATATATATATATAAAGAGAATGTCTGTCTATGTAATGAGGCCACATGCTGGAGGCTGCAGCCATAAACAGATTTATTTTAAAATTTATTTATTAATATATTATTAAGGCTTATTATTACTAAATTAATGTATTTGTAGAGGGAATGGTCTGGGGTAGGGAACGGGCATAGGTTGGTCAGTGTTGACTTTAGCTTAAGGATTTAGGAATAATTATTAATTATTCTTATCACTCCCCCCCCCCTACCAATTTAATTAAGTTAATTGTAAAATAATGCTTGAGATGGCTGAAGACTTTTTCGTACTTAGAAAAAACCTAAATTAAACACATAAAGAAGTTTATTGGTCCTGATTTAAGTTAAAGGAAGAGGTGCAAAGGTGGTGGTGGGAGGGGGGAGGATACGGGATTTAGAGGTGGAATGAAGAGAGGGAACAGGGGGAGTGGTGCAGGTGAAACAGGGAGGAAGAGGGGGGAACAGGGGGTGCTGTACAGGTGAAACAGGGATGGGGATGGGGGAACAGGGGAAGTGGTGCAGATGAAACAGGGATGAAGAGGGTGAAACAGGGGGGAGTGGTGCAGGTGAAACAGGGATAAAGAGGGAGAAACAGAGGGAGTGGTGCAGGTGAAACAGGGATGGGGATGGGGGAACAGGGGGAGTGGTGCAGGTGAAACAGGGATGGGGATGGGGGAACAGGGGGAGTGGTGCAGGTGAAACAGGGATGGGGATAGGGGAACAGGGGGAGTGGTGCAGGTGAAACAGGGATGCAGAGGGAGAAACAAGGGGGAGTTGTGCAGGTGAAACAGGGATTAAAGGAAAATTTATATAAGTAGATAGATGGATGTTTACATTGATTGCTAAATATATACATTGACGGATAGACGGATGCATAGATGCATCCGTCTACCTGGTGGATGGAAAGACATATGAGTAGATGGATGGATAGACAGAAGAGTTGATGGACGGATAAATGGAATATAAATGTTTATAAAGATAAATGGTTGGTTTATGGGAAGATAGATTGACAGATATAAGTAGATAGATAGATGGATCCATTGATGGATTCATTTGTGCTTATCTCTTGAGGTTCTTCTTGAGATGATTTCGGGGCTTTAGTGTCCCCGCGGTCCGGTCCTCGACCAGGCCTCCACCCCCAGGAAGCAGCCCGTGACAGCTGACTAACACCCAGGTACCTGTTTTACTGCACGGTAACAGGGGCACAGGGTGAAAGAAACTCTGCCCATATTTTCTCGGCGGCGCCCGGAATCGAACCCGGGACCACAGGATCACAAGTCCAGTGTGCTGTCCGCTCGGCCAACTGGCTCCCCGGTCGGAGGGGAGCCGGTGAACAGGTGAATCAGGTTAAAGAATATCTGTCGATTTGCTATTGCATCAACTGAGATTCGATATGGGACCATTAGGATTATAACCAACGAACTCTCTCCGTTTAGACGGTAGGCCTCCAGTTTGTGTGTGTGTGTGTGTGTGTGTGTGTGTGTACTTACCTAATTGTACTTACCTAATTGTGCTTGCGGGGGTTGAGCTCTGGCTCTTTGGTCCCGCCTCTCAACCGTCAATCAACTGGTGTACAGATTCCTGAGCCTATTGGGCTCTATCATATCTACATTTGAAACTGTGAATGGAGTCAGCCTCCACCACATCACTTCCTAATGCATTCCATTTGCTAACTACTCTGACACTGAAAAAGTTCTTTCTAACGTCTCTGTGGCTCATTTGGGTACTCAGCTTCCACCTGTGTCCCCTTGTTCGCGTCCCACCAGTGTTGAAAAGTTCGTCCTTGTTTACCCGGTCGATTCCCCTGAGGATTTTGTAGGTTGTGATCATGTCCCCCCTTACTCTTCTGTCTTCCAGTGTCGTGAGGTGCATTTGTGTGTGTGTGTGTGTGTGTGTGTGTGTGTGTGTGTGTGTGTGTGTGTGTGTGTGTGTGTGTGTGTGTGTGTGTGTGTGTGTGTGTGTGTGTGTGTGTGTGTGTGTGTGTGTGTGTGTGTGTGTGTTAGAGAGAAATAGATGTAGTAGATATAAAAAAAAGGAAAAATACATATATTTGATTGGCGGGGTCCAAGAGCTAATAACTCGATTCTGCAGATACATATAGTAAATACAAGGAGAAAATAAATACACACACACACACACACACATTAATTGATAATGGACTGTTTTGTGTGCGTATCCATGTGTACTATTGTCAAGACCGACAGACACGTGAAGCTATGTGTGTGTATGTGTACCTGTAATTGAACTGACATGTGTACGGTAATTATCTGTATGTGTCCATGTTAAAGGTACACATTAGTGAATGTGTATTTATGTAAATTGATTGACATATGTACGTGTGCGCGCTGATTAGTGTTACATTAATTTATATAGTTAACATTTATACGTTTGAATGACATAGTTTCCCATTATTGTCACATTTTTTGTTACATGTCTACTATTGTCAAGATGGACAGACACGTTCAGCTATGAGTGTTTATGTGTACCAGTAATTGAACTGACATGTGTACTGCAACTATCTGCGTGTGTCCATTTTAAGGGAATATATTAGTGAATGTTTATTTATGTAAATTGATTGGAATATGTATGTGGACGCTCGGTTAGTGTTACTGTAATTTATATAGTTAACGTTTGAATGACATAGTTTCCCCTCATTGTCACATTTTTTGTTACTATTTCGCTGTTCACTCTCACTCTCTCTGAATCCTGTGGACTAATTGTGCTCACGTGTGTTTGTGTAGGGTAGCGGAACCATATGCTTTTCACAAAATAATTTGCAACTATTTGATAAGAAATATTTCAAAATATCATTTAAGTTTCTAATAAGTATTTTTCTTCCTAACATACAAGTCAATCACACAGTACCTAACCTCAGTCAGAAACACTTTTCTTACTATATCTAGCAAAGTCTTTTGCATATATATCCTATCTTAAATAATTAACAATTTTAATTCATAACTGCCAACCCCCCTCCCATCCAAAGCTTTCAAAGCCACCAAACATCATTCCTTTCCCTTAACCTCTCCCAAATTATCTTTTGCACCAATTCACAACCTAGGGGGCTTTATAGCTGAGTGGACGTCGCTCTCGACTCGTAATCGTAGCTCATTCGATCCCCCGGTAATGGAACAAACGGAAATCAGCAGAGTTTCTATCATTCTGATGCCCCTGTTACCTAGCAGTAAATATGTACCTGGGCGTTAGACAGCTGTTACGGGCTGCTTCCTGTGTGTGTGTGTGTGTGGAATGTTTTTTATTAGTTAGTAATAATTGATTGATTGACAGTTGAGAGGCGGGCCGAAAGAGTAGAGCTCAACCCTCGCAAGCACAACTAGGTGAATACAACTAGATAAATACTAACCAACCACGATCTCGACAATCCATTACACACACAACCCCCCCTCCCCCCCCCCCAATCCCCTAAATCGTTCTACCTAAGTCAATAAAAAATTAAAACAAATCAATTAATTCACCAAACATACTAACTGTAAATAAAGGAACCAAATTTGAGACATACAGCGACTCCAGCGTGGTCTAGTCGGAAGAGAACGTGTTCTCATCTGGATAGATTGCAATCGAGTCTGTCGGAATGGGTGTGTAACTGCAGGGCACAAATATTTGTGTGTCCCCTCCTGTAGCTGCCTCTGTTTCGACAGGTTCCCTGGATAGCTGGATTTGGCCTGGCCCTTGGAAAGTGGGGAAGGGGTGAAATCCGTTGGGCCCACGGATGGATACCTTGGATCCATGGACCTAGAGCAGGTCTAATCACCTGGGATTCGAACCCACGGTGGGAATAAGGGATGAGATATGGGAAGGGGGGGGGGGGGTTGAAGGATGTTTCCCTGGAACCAAACCTCACATAAACCCGGACACTCACACACACACACCCTCACCTGAACACTCACAGGGGCACTCACACTTACACACACCCATAGACTGTGATAAGGGAGACCATCTGAGGGGACACAGATGGCCTCCTGGACCCACAGGTATAACCGGACACACACGCACCCGGACACTCACAGGGACACATACTCACACACACTCGCCCGGACACTCACAGGGATATACACACTCACACACAGACACACATCCATAGACACAAACTGTGATAAGGGAGACCATCTGAGGGGACACAGATGGCCTCCTGGACACACAAGTATATATCAATATTAAATTTATTATTTATTATTTAATTTTATTAAATTAGTAATCAAATTAATGTTTTTTAATAAATTATTATTTTATTAAATTATTAAATAATTATATTATTAAAACAAATTAAATTAAATTTAATAATTAAATATTTATTATTTAATTTACAAATATGACAGATTTTTTAAATATATATATATATATATATATATATATATATATATATATATATATATATATATATATATATATATATATATATATATATATATATATATATATATATATATATATATATATATATATATATATATATATATATATATATATATATATATATATACATGTGAACAAGCCTTAATGGTCCCCAGGACTATATGCAACTGAAAACTCACATGCCAGAAGTGACTCGAACCCATACTGCCAGGAGCAATGCAACTGGTATGTACAGGACTCCTTAATCCGCTTGTGTCATTTTTTAAGGAATATATTAGTGAATATTTATTTATGTAAATTGATATATATATATATATATATATATATATATATATATATATATATATATATATATATATATATATATATATATATATATATATATATATATATATATATATATATATGCGAACAAGCCTGAATGGTCCCCAGGACAATATGCAACTGAAAACTCACACCCCAGAAGTGACTCGAACCCATACTCCCAGGTGCAACGCAACTGGTGATGGTCAAGTGGATTAAGGCGTCTTGTACATACCAGTTGCGTTGCACCTGGGAGTATGGGTTCGAGTCACTTCTGGGGTGTGAGTTTTCAGTTATATATATATATATATATATATATATATATATATATATATATATATATATATATATATATATATATATATATATATATATATATATATATATATATATATATATATATATATATATAAAGAGAATGTCTGTCTATGTAATGAGGCCACATGCTGGAGGCTGCAGCCATAAACAGATTTATTTTAAAATTTATTTATTAATATATTATTAAGGCTTATTATTACTAAATTAATGTATTTGTAGAGGGAATGGTCTGGGGTAGGGAACGGGCATAGGTTGGTCAGTGTTGACTTTAGCTTAAGGATTTAGGAATAATTATTAATTATTCTTATCACTCCCCCCCCCCTACCAATTTAATTAAGTTAATTGTAAAATAATGCTTGAGATGGCTGAAGACTTTTTCGTACTTAGAAAAAACCTAAATTAAACACATAAAGAAGTTTATTGGTCCTGATTTAAGTTAAAGGAAGAGGTGCAAAGGTGGTGGTGGGAGGGGGGAGGATACGGGATTTAGAGGTGGAATGAAGAGAGGGAACAGGGGGAGTGGTGCAGGTGAAACAGGGAGGAAGAGGGGGGAACAGGGGGTGCTGTACAGGTGAAACAGGGATGGGGATGGGGGAACAGGGGAAGTGGTGCAGATGAAACAGGGATGAAGAGGGTGAAACAGGGGGGAGTGGTGCAGGTGAAACAGGGATAAAGAGGGAGAAACAGAGGGAGTGGTGCAGGTGAAACAGGGATGGGGATGGGGGAACAGGGGGAGTGGTGCAGGTGAAACAGGGATGGGGATGGGGGAACAGGGGGAGTGGTGCAGGTGAAACAGGGATGGGGATAGGGGAACAGGGGGAGTGGTGCAGGTGAAACAGGGATGCAGAGGGAGAAACAAGGGGGAGTTGTGCAGGTGAAACAGGGATTAAAGGAAAATTTATATAAGTAGATAGATGGATGTTTACATTGATTGCTAAATATATACATTGACGGATAGACGGATGCGTAGATGCATCCGTCTACCTGGTGGATGGAAAGACATATGAGTAGATGGATGGATAGACAGAAGAGTTGATGGACGGATAAATGGAATATAAATGTTTATAAAGATAAATGGTTGGTTTATGGGAAGATAGATTGACAGATATAAGTAGATAGATAGATGGATCCATTGATGGATTCATTTGTGCTTATCTCTTGAGGTTCTTCTTGAGATGATTTCGGGGCTTTAGTGTCCCCGCGGTCCGGTCCTCGACCAGGCCTCCACCCCCAGGAAGCAGCCCGTGACAGCTGACTAACACCCAGGTACCTGTTTTACTGCACGGTAACAGGGGCACAGGGTGAAAGAAACTCTGCCCATATTTTCTCGGCGGCGCCCGGAATCGAACCCGGGACCACAGGATCACAAGTCCAGTGTGCTGTCCGCTCGGCCAACTGGCTCCCCGGTCGGAGGGGAGCCGGTGAACAGGTGAATCAGGTTAAAGAATATCTGTCGATTTGCTATTGCATCAACTGAGATTCGATATGGGACCATTAGGATTATAACCAACGAACTCTCTCCGTTTAGACGGTAGGCCTCCAGTTTGTGTGTGTGTGTGTGTGTGTGTGTGTGTGTGTGTGTGTGTGTGTGTGTGTGTGTGTACTCACCTAGTTGTACTCACCTAGTTGTGTTTGCGGGGGTTGAGCTCTGGCTCTTTGGTCCCGCCTCTCAACCGTCAATCAACAGGTGTACAGATTCCTGAGCCTATCGGGCTCTGTCATATCTACACTTGAAACTGTGTATGGAGTGAGCCTCCACCACATCACCCCCTAATGCATTCCATTTGTCAACCACTCTGACACTAAAAAAGTTCTTTCTAATATCTCTGTGGCTCATTTGGGCACTCAGTTTCCACCTGTGTCCCCTTGTGCGTGTTCCCCTTGTGTTAAATAGACTGTCTTTATCTACCCTATCAATCCCCTTCAGAATCTTGAATGTGGTGATCATGTCCCCCCTAACTCTTCTGTCTTCCAGCGAAGTGAGGTTTAATTCCCGTAGTCTCTCCTCGTAGCTCATACCTCTCAGCTCGGGTACTAGTCTGGTGGCAAACCTTTGAACCTTTTCCAGTTTAGTCTTATCCTTGACTAGATATGGACTCCATGCTGGGGCTGCATACTCCAGGATTGGCCTGACATATGTGGTATACAAAGTTCTGAATGATTCTTTACACAAGTTTCTGAATGCCGTTCGTATGTTGGCCAGCCTGGCATATGCCGCTGATGTTATCCGCGTGTGTGTGTGTGTGTGTGTGTGTGTGTGTGTGTGTGTGTGTGTGTGTGTGTGTGTGTGTGTGTGTTAGAGAGAAATAGATGTAGTAGATATAAAAAAAAGGAAAAATACATATATTTGATTGGCGGGGTCCAAGAGCTAATAACTCGATTCTGCAGATACATATAGTAAATACAAGGAGAAAATAAATACACACACACACACACACACATTAATTGATAATGGACTGTTTTGTGTGCGTATCCATGTGTACTATTGTCAAGACCGACAGACACGTGAAGCTATGTGTGTGTATGTGTACCTGTAATTGAACTGACATGTGTACGGTAATTATCTGTATGTGTCCATGTTAAAGGTACACATTAGTGAATGTGTATTTATGTAAATTGATTGACATATGTACGTGTGCGCGCTAATTAGTGTTACATTAATTTATATGGTTAACATTTATACGTTTGAATGACATAGTTTCCCATTATTGTCACATTTTTTGTTACATGTCTACTATTGTCAAGATGGACAGACACGTCCAGCTATGAGTGTTTATGTGTACCAGTAATTGAACTGACATGTGTACTGCAACTATCTGCGTGTGTCCATTTTAAGGGAATATATTAGTGAATGTTTATTTATGTAAATTGATTGGAATATGTATGTGGACGCTCGGTTAGTGTTACTGTAATTTATATAGTTAACGTTTGAATGACATAGTTTCCCCTCATTGTCACATTTTTTGTTACTATTTCGCTGTTCACTCTCACTCTCTCTGAATCCTGTGGACTAATTGTGCTCACGTGTGTTTGTGTAGGGTAGCGGAACCATATGCTTTTCACAAAATAATTTGCAACTATTTGATAAGAAATATTTCAAAATATCATTTAAGTTTCTAATAAGTATTTTTCTTCCTAACATACAAGTCAATCACACAGTACCAAACCTCAGTCAGAAACACTTTTCTTACTATATCTAGCAAAGTCTTTTGCATATATATCCTATCTTAAATAATTAACAATTTTAATTCATAACTGCCAACCCCCCTCCCATCCAAAGCTTTCAAAGCCACCAAACATCATTCCTTTCCCTTAACCTCTCCCAAATTATCTTTTGCACCAATTCACAACCTAGGGGGCTTTATAGCTGAGTGGACGTCGCTCTCGACTCGTAATCGTAGCTCATTCGATCCCCCGGTAATGGAACAAACGGAAATCAGCAGAGTTTCTATCATTCTGATGCCCCTGTTACCTAGCAGTAAATATGTACCTGGGCGTTAGACAGCTGTTACGGGCTGCTTCCTGTGTGTGTGTGTGTGTGGAATGTTTTTTATTAGTTAGTAATAATTGATTGATTGACAGTTGAGAGGCGGGCCGAAAGAGTAGAGCTCAACCCTCGCAAGCACAACTAGGTGAATACAACTAGATAAATACTAACCAACCACGATCTCGACAATCCATTACACACACAACCCCCCCTCCCCCCCCCCAATCCCCTAAATCGTTCTACCTAAGTCAATAAAAAATTAAAACAAATCAATTAATTCACCAAACATACTAACTGTAAATAAAGGAACCAAATTTGAGACATACAGCGACTCCAGCGTGGTCTAGTCGGAAGAGAACGTGTTCTCATCTGGATAGATTGCAATCGAGTCTGTCGGAATGGGTGTGTAACTGCAGGGCACAAATATTTGTGTGTCCCCTCCTGTAGCTGCCTCTGTTTCGACAGGTTCCCTGGATAGCTGGATTTGGCCTGGCCCTTGGAAAGTGGGGAAGGGGTGAAATCCGTTGGGCCCACGGATGGATACCTTGGATCCATGGACCTAGAGCAGGTCTAATCACCTGGGATTCGAACCCACGGTGGGAATAAGGGATGAGATATGGGAAGGGGGGGGGGGGTTGAAGGATGTTTCCCTGGAACCAAACCTCACATAAACCCGGACACTCACACACACACACCCTCACCTGAACACTCACAGGGGCACTCACACTTACACACACCCATAGACTGTGATAAGGGAGACCATCTGAGGGGACACAGATGGCCTCCTGGACCCACAGGTATAACCGGATACACACGCACCCGGACACTCACAGGGACACATACTCACACACACTCGCCCGGACACTCACAGGGATATACACACTCACACACAGACACACATCCATAGACACAAACTGTGATAAGGGAGACCATCTGAGGGGACACAGATGGCCTCCTGGACACACAAGTATATATCAATATTAAATTTATTATTTATTATTTAATTTTATTAAATTAGTAATCAAATTAATGTTTTTTAATAAATTATTATTTTATTAAATTATTAAATAATTATATTATTAAAACAAATTAAATTAAATTTAATAATTAAATATTTATTATTTAATTTACAAATATGACAGATTTTTTAAATATATATATATATATATATATATATATATATATATATATATATATATATATATATATATATATATATATATATATACATGTGAACAAGCCTTAATGGTCCCCAGGATTATATGCAACTGAAAACTCACATGCCAGAAGTGACTCGAACCCATACTGCCAGGAGCAATGCAACTGGTATGTACAGGACTCCTTAATCCGCTTGTGTCATTTTTTAAGGAATATATTAGTGAATATTTATTTATGTAAATTGATATATATATATATATATATATATATATATATATATATATATATATATATATATATATATATATATATATATATATATATATGCGAACAAGCCTGAATGGTCCCCAGGACAATATGCAACTGAAAACTCACACCCCAGAAGTGACTCGAACCCATACTCCCAGGTGCAACGCAACTGGTGATGGTCAAGTGGATTAAGGCGTCTTGTACATACCAGTTGCGTTGCACCTGGGAGTATGGGTTCGAGTCACTTCTGGGGTGTGAGTTTTCAGTTATATATATATATATATATATATATATATATATATATATATATATATATATATATATATATATATATATATATATATATATATATATATATAAAGAGAATGTCTGTCTATGTAATGAGGCCACATGCTGGAGGCTGCAGCCATAAACAGATTTATTTTAAAATTTATTTATTAATATATTATTAAGGCTTATTATTACTAAATTAATGTATTTGTAGAGGGAATGGTCTGGGGTAGGGAACGGGCATAGGTTGGTCAGTGTTGACTTTAGCTTAAGGATTTAGGAATAATTATTAATTATTCTTATCACTCCCCCCCCCCTACCAATTTAATTAAGTTAATTGTAAAATAATGCTTGAGATGGCTGAAGACTTTTTCGTACTTAGAAAAAACCTAAATTAAACACATAAAGAAGTTTATTGGTCCTGATTTAAGTTAAAGGAAGAGGTGCAAAGGTGGTGGTGGGAGGGGGGAGGATACGGGATTTAGAGGTGGAATGAAGAGAGGGAACAGGGGGAGTGGTGCAGGTGAAACAGGGAGGAAGAGGGGGGAACAGGGGGTGCTGTACAGGTGAAACAGGGATGGGGATGGGGGAACAGGGAAAGTGGTGCAGATGAAACAGGGATGAAGAGGGTGAAACAGGGGGGAGTGGTGCAGGTGAAACAGGGATAAAGAGGGAGAAACAGAGGGAGTGGTGCAGGTGAAACAGGGATGGGGATGGGGGAACAGGGGGAGTGGTGCAGGTGAAACAGGGATGGGGATGGGGGAACAGGGGGAGTGGTGCAGGTGAAACAGGGATGGGGATAGGGAAACAGGGGGAGTGGTGCAGGTGAAACAGGGATGCAGAGGGAGAAACAAGGGGGAGTTGTGCAGGTGAAACAGGGATTAAAGGAAAATTTATATAAGTAGATAGATGGATGTTTACATTGATTGCTAAATATATACATTGACGGATAGACGGATGCATAGATGCATCCGTCTACCTGGTGGATGGAAAGACATATGAGTAGATGGATGGATAGACAGAAGAGTTGATGGACGGATAAATGGAATATAAATGTTTATAAAGATAAATGGTTGGTTTATGGGAAGATAGATTGACAGATATAAGTAGATAGATAGATGGATCCATTGATGGATTCATTTGTGCTTATCTCTTGAGGTTCTTCTTGAGATGATTTCGGGGCTTTAGTGTCCCCGCGGTCCGGTCCTCGACCAGGCCTCCACCCCCAGGAAGCAGCCCGTGACAGCTGACTAACACCCAGGTACCTGTTTTACTGCACGGTAACAGGGGCACAGGGTGAAAGAAACTCTGCCCATATTTTCTCGGCGGCGCCCGGAATCGAACCCGGGACCACAGGATCACAAGTCCAGTGTGCTGTCCGCTCGGCCAACTGGCTCCCCGGTCGGAGGGGAGCCGGTGAACAGGTGAATCAGGTTAAAGAATATCTGTCGATTTGCTATTGCATCAACTGAGATTCGATATGGGACCATTAGGATTATAACCAACGAACTCTCTCCGTTTAGACGGTAGGCCTCCAGTTTGTGTGTGTGTGTGTGTGTGTGTGTGTGTGTGTGTGTGTGTGTGTGTGTGTGTGTGTGTGTGTGTGTGTGTGTGTGTGTGTGTGTGTGTGTGTGTGTGTGTGTGTGTGTGTGTGTGTGTGTGTGTGTGTGTGTGTGTGTGTGTGTGTGTGTGTGTGTGTGTGCGTGTGTGTGTGTGTGTGTGTGTGTGTGTGTGTGTGTGTGTGTGTGTGTGTTAGAGAGAAATAGATGTAGTAGATATAAAAAAAAGGAAAAATACATATATTTGATTGGCGGGGTCCAAGAGCTAATAACTCGATTCTGCAGATACATATAGTAAATACAAGGAGAAAATAAATACACACACACACACACACACATTAATTGATAATGGACTGTTTTGTGTGCGTATCCATGTGTACTATTGTCAAGACCGACAGACACGTGAAGCTATGTGTGTGTATGTGTACCTGTAATTGAACTGACATGTGTACGGTAATTATCTGTATGTGTCCATGTTAAAGGTACACATTAGTGAATGTGTATTTATGTAAATTGATTGACATATGTACGTGTGCGCGCTAATTAGTGTTACATTAATTTATATGGTTAACATTTATACGTTTGAATGACATAGTTTCCCATTATTGTCACATTTTTTGTTACATGTCTACTATTGTCAAGATGGACAGACACGTCCAGCTATGAGTGTTTATGTGTACCAGTAATTGAACTGACATGTGTACTGCAACTATCTGCGTGTGTCCATTTTAAGGGAATATATTAGTGAATGTTTATTTATGTAAATTGATTGGAATATGTATGTGGACGCTCGGTTAGTGTTACTGTAATTTATATAGTTAACGTTTGAATGACATAGTTTCCCCTCATTGTCACATTTTTTGTTACTATTTCGCTGTTCACTCTCACTCTCTCTGAATCCTGTGGACTAATTGTGCTCACGTGTGTTTGTGTAGGGTAGCGGAACCATATGCTTTTCACAAAATAATTTGCAACTATTTGATAAGAAATATTTCAAAATATCATTTAAGTTTCTAATAAGTATTTTTCTTCCTAACATACAAGTCAATCACACAGTACCTAACCTCAGTCAGAAACACTTTTCTTACTATATCTAGCAAAGTCTTTTGCATATATATCCTATCTTAAATAATTAACAATTTTAATTCATAACTGCCAACCCCCCTCCCATCCAAAGCTTTCAAAGCCACCAAACATCATTCCTTTCCCTTAACCTCTCCCAAATTATCTTTTGCACCAATTCACAACCTAGGGGGCTTTATAGCTGAGTGGACGTCGCTCTCGACTCGTAATCGTAGCTCATTCGATCCCCCGGTAATGGAACAAACGGAAATCAGCAGAGTTTCTATCATTCTGATGCCCCTGTTACCTAGCAGTAAATATGTACCTGGGCGTTAGACAGCTGTTACGGGCTGCTTCCTGTGTGTGTGTGTGTGTGGAATGTTTTTTATTAGTTAGTAATAATTGATTGATTGACAGTTGAGAGGCGGGCCGAAAGAGTAGAGCTCAACCCTCGCAAGCACAACTAGGTGAATACAACTAGATAAATACTAACCAACCACGATCTCGACAATCCATTACACACACAACCCCCCCTCCCCCCCCCCCAATCCCCTAAATCGTTCTACCTAAGTCAATAAAAAATTAAAACAAATCAATTAATTCACCAAACATACTAACTGTAAATAAAGGAACCAAATTTGAGACATACAGCGACTCCAGCGTGGTCTAGTCGGAAGAGAACGTGTTCTCATCTGGATAGATTGCAATCGAGTCTGTCGGAATGGGTGTGTAACTGCAGGGCACAAATATTTGTGTGTCCCCTCCTGTAGCTGCCTCTGTTTCGACAGGTTCCCTGGATAGCTGGATTTGGCCTGGCCCTTGGAAAGTGGGGAAGGGGTGAAATCCGTTGGGCCCACGGATGGATACCTTGGATCCATGGACCTAGAGCAGGTCTAATCACCTGGGATTCGAACCCACGGTGGGAATAAGGGATGAGATATGGGAAGGGGGGGGGGGGTTGAAGGATGTTTCCCTGGAACCAAACCTCACATAAACCCGGACACTCACACACACACACCCTCACCTGAACACTCACAGGGGCACTCACACTTACACACACCCATAGACTGTGATAAGGGAGACCATCTGAGGGGACACAGATGGCCTCCTGGACCCACAGGTATAACCGGATACACACGCACCCGGACACTCACAGGGACACATACTCACACACACTCGCCCGGACACTCACAGGGATATACACACTCACACACAGACACACATCCATAGACACAAACTGTGATAAGGGAGACCATCTGAGGGGACACAGATGGCCTCCTGGACACACAAGTATATATCAATATTAAATTTATTATTTATTATTTAATTTTATTAAATTAGTAATCAAATTAATGTTTTTTAATAAATTATTATTTTATTAAATTATTAAATAATTATATTATTAAAACAAATTAAATTAAATTTAATAATTAAATATTTATTATTTAATTTACAAATATGACAGATTTTTTAAATATATATATATATATATATATATATATATATATATATATATATATATATATATATATATATATATATATATATATATATATATATACATGTGAACAAGCCTTAATGGTCCCCAGGACTATATGCAACTGAAAACTCACATGCCAGAAGTGACTCGAACCCATACTGCCAGGAGCAATGCAACTGGTATGTACAGGACTCCTTAATCCGCTTGTGTCATTTTTTAAGGAATATATTAGTGAATATTTATTTATGTAAATTGATATATATATATATATATATATATATATATATATATATATATATATATATATATATATATATATATATATATATATATATGCGAACAAGCCTGAATGGTCCCCAGGACAATATGCAACTGAAAACTCACACCCCAGAAGTGACTCGAACCCATACTCCCAGGTGCAACGCAACTGGTGATGGTCAAGTGGATTAAGGCGTCTTGTACATACCAGTTGCGTTGCACCTGGGAGTATGGGTTCGAGTCACTTCTGGGGTGTGAGTTTTCAGTTATATATATATATATATATATATATATATATATATATATATATATATATATATATATATATATATATATATATATATATATATATATATATATATATATATATAAAGAGAATGTCTGTCTATGTAATGAGGCCACATGCTGGAGGCTGCAGCCATAAACAGATTTATTTTAAAATTTATTTATTAATATATTATTAAGGCTTATTATTACTAAATTAATGTATTTGTAGAGGGAATGGTCTGGGGTAGGGAACGGGCATAGGTTGGTCAGTGTTGACTTTAGCTTAAGGATTTAGGAATAATTATTAATTATTCTTATCACTCCCCCCCCCTACCAATTTAATTAAGTTAATTGTAAAATAATGCTTGAGATGGCTGAAGACTTTTTCGTACTTAGAAAAAACCTAAATTAAACACATAAAGAAGTTTATTGGTCCTGATTTAAGTTAAAGGAAGAGGTGCAAAGGTGGTGGTGGGAGGGGGGAGGATACGGGATTTAGAGGTGGAATGAAGAGAGGGAACAGGGGGAGTGGTGCAGGTGAAACAGGGAGGAAGAGGGGGGAACAGGGGGTGCTGTACAGGTGAAACAGGGATGGGGATGGGGGAACAGGGAAAGTGGTGCAGATGAAACAGGGATGAAGAGGGTGAAACAGGGGGGAGTGGTGCAGGTGAAACAGGGATAAAGAGGGAGAAACAGAGGGAGTGGTGCAGGTGAAACAGGGATGGGGATGGGGGAACAGGGGGAGTGGTGCAGGTGAAACAGGGATGGGGATGGGGGAACAGGGGGAGTGGTGCAGGTGAAACAGGGATGGGGATAGGGAAACAGGGGGAGTGGTGCAGGTGAAACAGGGATGCAGAGGGAGAAACAAGGGGGAGTTGTGCAGGTGAAACAGGGATTAAAGGAAAATTTATATAAGTAGATAGATGGATGTTTACATTGATTGCTAAATATATACATTGACGGATAGACGGATGCATAGATGCATCCGTCTACCTGGTGGATGGAAAGACATATGAGTAGATGGATGGATAGACAGAAGAGTTGATGGACGGATAAATGGAATATAAATGTTTATAAAGATAAATGGTTGGTTTATGGGAAGATAGATTGACAGATATAAGTAGATAGATAGATGGATCCATTGATGGATTCATTTGTGCTTATCTCTTGAGGTTCTTCTTGAGATGATTTCGGGGCTTTAGTGTCCCCGCGGTCCGGTCCTCGACCAGGCCTCCACCCCCAGGAAGCAGCCCGTGACAGCTGACTAACACCCAGGTACCTGTTTTACTGCACGGTAACAGGGGCACAGGGTGAAAGAAACTCTGCCCATATTTTCTCGGCGGCGCCCGGAATCGAACCCGGGACCACAGGATCACAAGTCCAGTGTGCTGTCCGCTCGGCCAACTGGCTCCCCGGTCGGAGGGGAGCCGGTGAACAGGTGAATCAGGTTAAAGAATATCTGTCGATTTGCTATTGCATCAACTGAGATTCGATATGGGACCATTAGGATTATAACCAACGAACTCTCTCCGTTTAGACGGTAGGCCTCCAGTTTGTGTGTGTGTGTGTGTGTGTGTGTGTGTGTGTGTGTGTGTGTGTGTGTGTGTGTGTGTGTGTGTGTGTGTGTGTGTGTGTGTGTGTGTGTGTGTGTGTGTGTGTGTGTGTGTGTGTGTGTGTGTGTGTGTGTGTGTGTGTGTGTGTGTGTGTGTGTGTGTGTGTGTGTGTGTGTGTGTGTGTGTGTGTGTGTGTGTTAGAGAGAAATAGATGTAGTAGATATAAAAAAAAGGAAAAATACATATATTTGATTGGCGGGGTCCAAGAGCTAATAACTCGATTCTGCAGATACATATAGTAAATACAAGGAGAAAATAAATACACACACACACACACACACATTAATTGATAATGGACTGTTTTGTGTGCGTATCCATGTGTACTATTGTCAAGACCGACAGACACGTGAAGCTATGTGTGTGTATGTGTACCTGTAATTGAACTGACATGTGTACGGTAATTATCTGTATGTGTCCATGTTAAAGGTACACATTAGTGAATGTGTATTTATGTAAATTGATTGACATATGTACGTGTGCGCGCTAATTAGTGTTACATTAATTTATATGGTTAACATTTATACGTTTGAATGACATAGTTTCCCATTATTGTCACATTTTTTGTTACATGTCTACTATTGTCAAGATGGACAGACACGTCCAGCTATGAGTGTTTATGTGTACCAGTAATTGAACTGACATGTGTACTGCAACTATCTGCGTGTGTCCATTTTAAGGGAATATATTAGTGAATGTTTATTTATGTAAATTGATTGGAATATGTATGTGGACGCTCGGTTAGTGTTACTGTAATTTATATAGTTAACGTTTGAATGACATAGTTTCCCCTCATTGTCACATTTTTTGTTACTATTTCGCTGTTCACTCTCACTCTCTCTGAATCCTGTGGACTAATTGTGCTCACGTGTGTTTGTGTAGGGTAGCGGAACCATATGCTTTTCACAAAATAATTTGCAACTATTTGATAAGAAATATTTCAAAATATCATTTAAGTTTCTAATAAGTATTTTTCTTCCTAACATACAAGTCAATCACACAGTACCTAACCTCAGTCAGAAACACTTTTGTTACTATATCTAGCAAAGTCTTTTGCATATATATCCTATCTTAAATAATTAACAATTTTAATTCATAACTGCCAACCCCCCTCCCATCCAAAGCTTTCAAAGCCACCAAACATCATTCCTTTCCCTTAACCTCTCCCAAATTATCTTTTGCACCAATTCACAACCTAGGGGGCTTTATAGCTGAGTGGACGTCGCTCTCGACTCGTAATCGTAGCTCATTCGATCCCCCGGTAATGGAACAAACGGAAATCAGCAGAGTTTCTATCATTCTGATGCCCCTGTTACCTAGCAGTAAATATGTACCTGGGCGTTAGACAGCTGTTACGGGCTGCTTCCTGTGTGTGTGTGTGTGTGGAATGTTTTTTATTAGTTAGTAATAATTGATTGATTGACAGTTGAGAGGCGGGCCGAAAGAGTAGAGCTCAACCCTCGCAAGCACAACTAGGTGAATACAACTAGATAAATACTAACCAACCACGATCTCGACAATCCATTACACACACAACCCCCCCTCCCCCCCCCCCCCCAATCCCCTAAATCGTTCTACCTAAGTCAATAAAAAATTAAAACAAATCAATTAATTCACCAAACATACTAACTGTAAATAAAGGAACCAAATTTGAGACATACAGCGACTCCAGCGTGGTCTAGTCGGAAGAGAACGTGTTCTCATCTGGATAGATTGCAATCGAGTCTGTCGGAATGGGTGTGTAACTGCAGGGCACAAATATTTGTGTGTCCCCTCCTGTAGCTGCCTCTGTTTCGACAGGTTCCCTGGATAGCTGGATTTGGCCTGGCCCTTGGAAAGTGGGGAAGGGGTGAAATCCGTTGGGCCCACGGATGGATACCTTGGATCCATGGACCTAGAGCAGGTCTAATCACCTGGGATTCGAACCCACGGTGGGAATAAGGGATGAGATACGGGAAGGGGGGGGGGGGTTGAAGGATGTTTCCCTGGAACCAAACCTCACATAAACCCGGACACTCACACACACACACCCTCACCTGAACACTCACAGGGGCACTCACACTTACACACACCCATAGACTGTGATAAGGGAGACCATCTGAGGGGACACAGATGGCCTCCTGGACCCACAGGTATAACCGGACACACACGCACCCGGACACTCACAGGGACACATACTCACACACACTCGCCCGGACACTCACAGGGATATACACACTCACACACAGACACACATCCATAGACACAAACTGTGATAAGGGAGACCATCTGAGGGGACACAGATGGCCTCCTGGACACACAAGTATATATCAATATTAAATTTATTATTTATTATTTAATTTTATTAAATTAGTAATCAAATTAATGTTTTTTAATAAATTATTATTTTATTAAATTATTAAATAATTATATTATTAAAACAAATTAAATTAAATTTAATAATTAAATATTTATTATTTAATTTACAAATATGACAGATTTTTTAAATATATATATATATATATATATATATATATATATATATATATATATATATATATATATATATATATATATATATATATACATGTGAACAAGCCTTAATGGTCCCCAGGACTATATGCAACTGAAAACTCACATGCCAGAAGTGACTCGAACCCATACTGCCAGGAGCAATGCAACTGGTATGTACAGGACTCCTTAATCCGCTTGTGTCATTTTTTAAGGAATATATTAGTGAATATTTATTTATGTAAATTGATATATATATATATATATATATATATATATATATATATATATATATATATATATATATATATATATATATATATATATATATATATATATATGCGAACAAGCCTGAATGGTCCCCAGGACAATATGCAACTGAAAACTCACACCCCAGAAGTGACTCGAACCCATACTCCCAGGTGCAACGCAACTGGTGATGGTCAAGTGGATTAAGGCGTCTTGTACATACCAGTTGCGTTGCACCTGGGAGTATGGGTTCGAGTCACTTCTGGGGTGTGAGTTTTCAGTTATATATATATATATATATATATATATATATATATATATATATATATATATATATATATATATATATATATATATATATATATATATATATAAAGAGAATGTCTGTCTATGTAATGAGGCCACATGCTGGAGGCTGCAGCCATAAACAGATTTATTTTAAAATTTATTTATTAATATATTATTAAGGCTTATTATTACTAAATTAATGTATTTGTAGAGGGAATGGTCTGGGGTAGGGAACGGGCATAGGTTGGTCAGTGTTGACTTTAGCTTAAGGATTTAGGAATAATTATTAATTATTCTTATCACTCCCCCCCCCTACCAATTTAATTAAGTTAATTGTAAAATAATGCTTGAGATGGCTGAAGACTTTTTCGTACTTAGAAAAAACCTAAATTAAACACATAAAGAAGTTTATTGGTCCTGATTTAAGTTAAAGGAAGAGGTGCAAAGGTGGTGGTGGGAGGGGGGAGGATACGGGATTTAGAGGTGGAATGAAGAGAGGGAACAGGGGGAGTGGTGCAGGTGAAACAGGGAGGAAGAGGGGGGAACAGGGGGTGCTGTACAGGTGAAACAGGGATGGGGATGGGGGAACAGGGGAAGTGGTGCAGATGAAACAGGGATGAAGAGGGTGAAACAGGGGGGAGTGGTGCAGGTGAAACAGGGATAAAGAGGGAGAAACAGAGGGAGTGGTGCAGGTGAAACAGGGATGGGGATGGGGGAACAGGGGGAGTGGTGCAGGTGAAACAGGGATGGGGATGGGGGAACAGGGGGAGTGGTGCAGGTGAAACAGGGATGGGGATAGGGGAACAGGGGGAGTGGTGCAGGTGAAACAGGGATGCAGAGGGAGAAACAAGGGGGAGTTGTGCAGGTGAAACAGGGATTAAAGGAAAATTTATATAAGTAGATAGATGGATGTTTACATTGATTGCTAAATATATACATTGACGGATAGACGGATGCATAGATGCATCCGTCTACCTGGTGGATGGAAAGACATATGAGTAGATGGATGGATAGACAGAAGAGTTGATGGACGGATAAATGGAATATAAATGTTTATAAAGATAAATGCTTGGTTTATGGGAAGATAGATTGACAGATATAAGTAGATAGATAGATGGATCCATTGATGGATTCATTTGTGTTTATCTCTTGAGGTTCTTCTTGAGATGATTTCGGGGCTTTAGTGTCCCCGCGGTCCGGTCCTCGACCAGGCCTCCACCCCCAGGAAGCAGCCCGTGACAGCTGACTAACACCCAGGTACCTGTTTTACTGCACGGTAACAGGGGCACAGGGTGAAAGAAACTCTGCCCATATTTTCTCGGCGGCGCCCGGAATCGAACCCGGGACCACAGGATCACAAGTCCAGTGTGCTGTCCGCTCGGCCAACTGGCTCCCCGGTCGGAGGGGAGCCGGTGAACAGGTGAATCAGGTTAAAGAATATCTGTCGATTTGCTATTGCATCAACTGAGATTCGATATGGGACCATTAGGATTATAACCAACGAACTCTCTCCGTTTAGACGGTAGGCCTCCAGTTTGTGTGTGTGTGTGTGTGTGTGTGTGTGTGTGTGTGTGTGTGTGTGTGTGTGTGTGTGTGTGTGTGTGTGTGTGTGTGTGTGTGTGTGTGTGTGTGTGTGTGTGTGTGTGTGTGTGTGTGTGTGTGTGTGTGTGTGTGTGTGTGTGTGTGTGTGTGTGTGTGTGTGTGTGTGTTAGAGAGAAATAGATGTAGTAGATATAAAAAAAGGAAAAATACATATATTTGATTGGCGGGGTCCAAGAGCTAATAACTCGATTCTGCAGATACATATAGTAAATACAAGGAGAAAATAAATACACACACACACACACACACATTAATTGATAATGGACTGTTTTGTGTGCGTATCCATGTGTACTATTGTCAAGACCGACAGACACGTGAAGCTATGTGTGTGTATGTGTACCTGTAATTGAACTGACATGTGTACGGTAATTATCTGTATGTGTCCATGTTAAAGGTACACATTAGTGAATGTGTATTTATGTAAATTGATTGACATATGTACGTGTGCGCGCTAATTAGTGTTACATTAATTTATATGGTTAACATTTATACGTTTGAATGACATAGTTTCCCATTATTGTCACATTTTTTGTTACATGTCTACTATTGTCAAGATGGACAGACACGTCCAGCTATGAGTGTTTATGTGTACCAGTAATTGAACTGACATGTGTACTGCAACTATCTGCGTGTGTCCATTTTAAGGGAATATATTAGTGAATGTTTATTTATGTAAATTGATTGGAATATGTATGTGGACGCTCGGTTAGTGTTACTGTAATTTATATAGTTAACGTTTGAATGACATAGTTTCCCCTCATTGTCACATTTTTGTTACTATTTCGCTGTTCACTCTCACTCTCTCTGAATCCTGTGGACTAATTGTGCTCA
Organism: Procambarus clarkii; assembly: GCF_040958095.1. Classification (NCBI taxonomy): domain Eukaryota; kingdom Metazoa; phylum Arthropoda; class Malacostraca; order Decapoda; family Cambaridae; genus Procambarus; species Procambarus clarkii. The sequence goes on from NC_091168.1 coordinate 5,657,571, forward strand.
CGTGTGTTTGTGTAGGGTAGCGGAACCATATGCTTTTCACAAAATAATTTGCAACTATTTGATAAGAAATATTTCAAAATATCATTTAAGTTTCTAATAAGTATTTTTCTTCCTAACATACAAGTCAATCACACAGTACCTAACCTCAGTCAGAAACACTTTTGTTACTATATCTAGCAAAGTCTTTTGCATATATATCCTATCTTAAATAATTAACAATTTTAATTCATAACTGCCAACCCCCCTCCCATCCAAAGCTTTCAAAGCCACCAAACATCATTCCTTTCCCTTAACCTCTCCCAAATTATCTTTTGCACCAATTCACAACCTAGGGGGCTTTATAGCTGAGTGGACGTCGCTCTCGACTCGTAATCGTAGCTCATTCGATCCCCCGGTAATGGAACAAACGGAAATCAGCAGAGTTTCTATCATTCTGATGCCCCTGTTACCTAGCAGTAAATATGTACCTGGGCGTTAGACAGCTGTTACGGGCTGCTTCCTGTGTGTGTGTGTGTGTGGAATGTTTTTTATTAGTTAGTAATAATTGATTGATTGACAGTTGAGAGGCGGGCCGAAAGAGTAGAGCTCAACCCTCGCAAGCACAACTAGGTGAATACAACTAGATAAATACTAACCAACCACGATCTCGACAATCCATTACACACACAACCCCCCCTCCCCCCCCCCCAATCCCCTAAATCGTTCTACCTAAGTCAATAAAAAATTAAAACAAATCAATTAATTCACCAAACATACTAACTGTAAATAAAGGAACCAAATTTGAGACATACAGCGACTCCAGCGTGGTCTAGTCGGAAGAGAACGTGTTCTCATCTGGATAGATTGCAATCGAGTCTGTCGGAATGGGTGTGTAACTGCAGGGCACAAATATTTGTGTGTCCCCTCCTGTAGCTGCCTCTGTTTCGACAGGTTCCCTGGATAGCTGGATTTGGCCTGGCCCTTGGAAAGTGGGGAAGGGGTGAAATCCGTTGGGCCCACGGATGGATACCTTGGATCCATGGACCTAGAGCAGGTCTAATCACCTGGGATTCGAACCCACGGTGGGAATAAGGGATGAGATACGGGAAGGGGGGGGGGGGTTGAAGGATGTTTCCCTGGAACCAAACCTCACATAAACCCGGACACTCACACACACACACCCTCACCTGAACACTCACAGGGGCACTCACACTTACACACACCCATAGACTGTGATAAGGGAGACCATCTGAGGGGACACAGATGGCCTCCTGGACCCACAGGTATAACCGGACACACACGCACCCGGACACTCACAGGGACACATACTCACACACACTCGCCCGGACACTCACAGGGATATACACACTCACACACAGACACACATCCATAGACACAAACTGTGATAAGGGAGACCATCTGAGGGGACACAGATGGCCTCCTGGACACACAAGTATATATCAATATTAAATTTATTATTTATTATTTAATTTTATTAAATTAGTAATCAAATTAATGTTTTTTAATAAATTATTATTTTATTAAATTATTAAATAATTATATTATTAAAACAAATTAAATTAAATTTAATAATTAAATATTTATTATTTAATTTACAAATATGACAGATTTTTTAAATATATATATATATATATATATATATATATATATATATATATATATATATATATATATATATATATATATATATATACATGTGAACAAGCCTTAATGGTCCCCAGGACTATATGCAACTGAAAACTCACATGCCAGAAGTGACTCGAACCCATACTGCCAGGAGCAATGCAACTGGTATGTACAGGACTCCTTAATCCGCTTGTGTCATTTTTTAAGGAATATATTAGTGAATATTTATTTATGTAAATTGATATATATATATATATATATATATATATATATATATATATATATATATATATATATATATATATATATATATATATATATATATATATATATATATATGCGAACAAGCCTGAATGGTCCCCAGGACAATATGCAACTGAAAACTCACACCCCAGAAGTGACTCGAACCCATACTCCCAGGTGCAACGCAACTGGTGATGGTCAAGTGGATTAAGGCGTCTTGTACATACCAGTTGCGTTGCACCTGGGAGTATGGGTTCGAGTCACTTCTGGGGTGTGAGTTTTCAGTTATATATATATATATATATATATATATATATATATATATATATATATATATATATATATATATATATATATATATATATATATATATATATAAAGAGAATGTCTGTCTATGTAATGAGGCCACATGCTGGAGGCTGCAGCCATAAACAGATTTATTTTAAAATTTATTTATTAATATATTATTAAGGCTTATTATTACTAAATTAATGTATTTGTAGAGGGAATGGTCTGGGGTAGGGAACGGGCATAGGTTGGTCAGTGTTGACTTTAGCTTAAGGATTTAGGAATAATTATTAATTATTCTTATCACTCCCCCCCCCTACCAATTTAATTAAGTTAATTGTAAAATAATGCTTGAGATGGCTGAAGACTTTTTCGTACTTAGAAAAAACCTAAATTAAACACATAAAGAAGTTTATTGGTCCTGATTTAAGTTAAAGGAAGAGGTGCAAAGGTGGTGGTGGGAGGGGGGAGGATACGGGATTTAGAGGTGGAATGAAGAGAGGGAACAGGGGGAGTGGTGCAGGTGAAACAGGGAGGAAGAGGGGGGAACAGGGGGTGCTGTACAGGTGAAACAGGGATGGGGATGGGGGAACAGGGGAAGTGGTGCAGATGAAACAGGGATGAAGAGGGTGAAACAGGGGGGAGTGGTGCAGGTGAAACAGGGATAAAGAGGGAGAAACAGAGGGAGTGGTGCAGGTGAAACAGGGATGGGGATGGGGGAACAGGGGGAGTGGTGCAGGTGAAACAGGGATGGGGATGGGGGAACAGGGGGAGTGGTGCAGGTGAAACAGGGATGGGGATAGGGGAACAGGGGGAGTGGTGCAGGTGAAACAGGGATGCAGAGGGAGAAACAAGGGGGAGTTGTGCAGGTGAAACAGGGATTAAAGGAAAATTTATATAAGTAGATAGATGGATGTTTACATTGATTGCTAAATATATACATTGACGGATAGACGGATGCATAGATGCATCCGTCTACCTGGTGGATGGAAAGACATATGAGTAGATGGATGGATAGACAGAAGAGTTGATGGACGGATAAATGGAATATAAATGTTTATAAAGATAAATGCTTGGTTTATGGGAAGATAGATTGACAGATATAAGTAGATAGATAGATGGATCCATTGATGGATTCATTTGTGTTTATCTCTTGAGGTTCTTCTTGAGATGATTTCGGGGCTTTAGTGTCCCCGCGGTCCGGTCCTCGACCAGGCCTCCACCCCCAGGAAGCAGCCCGTGACAGCTGACTAACACCCAGGTACCTGTTTTACTGCACGGTAACAGGGGCACAGGGTGAAAGAAACTCTGCCCATATTTTCTCGGCGGCGCCCGGAATCGAACCCGGGACCACAGGATCACAAGTCCAGTGTGCTGTCCGCTCGGCCAACTGGCTCCCCGGTCGGAGGGGAGCCGGTGAACAGGTGAATCAGGTTAAAGAATATCTGTCGATTTGCTATTGCATCAACTGAGATTCGATATGGGACCATTAGGATTATAACCAACGAACTCTCTCCGTTTAGACGGTAGGCCTCCAGTTTGTGTGTGTGTGTGTGTGTGTGTGTGTGTGTGTGTGTGTGTGTGTGTGTGTGTGTGTGTGTGTGTGTGTGTGTGTGTGTGTGTGTGTGTGTGTGTGTGTGTGTGTGTGTGTTAGAGAGAAATAGATGTAGTAGATATAAAAAAAAGGAAAAATACATATATTTGATTGGCGGGGTCCAAGAGCTAATAACTCGATTCTGCAGATACATATAGTAAATACAAGGAGAAAATAAATACACACACACACACACACACATTAATTGATAATGGGCTGTTTTGTGTGCGTATCCATGTGTACTATTGTCAAGACCGACAGACACGTGAAGCTATGTGTGTGTATGTGTACCTGTAATTGAACTGACATGTGTACGGTAATTATCTGTATGTGTCCATGTTAAAGGTACACATTAGTGAATGTGTATTTATGTAAATTGATTGACATATGTACGTGTGCGCGCTAATTAGTGTTACATTAATTTATATGGTTAACATTTATACGTTTGAATGACATAGTTTCCCATTATTGTCACATTTTTTGTTACATGTCTACTATTGTCAAGATGGACAGACACGTCCAGCTATGAGTGTTTATGTGTACCAGTAATTGAACTGACATGTGTACTGCAACTATCTGCGTGTGTCCATTTTAAGGGAATATATTAGTGAATGTTTATTTATGTAAATTGATTGGAATATGTATGTGGACGCTCGGTTAGTGTTACTGTAATTTATATAGTTAACGTTTGAATGACATAGTTTCCCCTCATTGTCACATTTTTTGTTACTATTTCGCTGTTCACTCTCACTCTCTCTGAATCCTGTGGACTAATTGTGCTCACGTGTGTTTGTGTAGGGTAGCGGAACCATATGCTTTTCACAAGATAATTTGCAACTATTTGATAAGAAATATTTCAAAATATCATTTAAGTTTCTAATAAGTATTTTTCTTCCTAACATACAAGTCAATCACACAGTACCTAACCTCAGTCAGAAACACTTTTGTTACTATATCTAGCAAAGTCTTTTGCATATATATCCTATCTTAAATAATTAACAATTTTAATTCATAACTGCCAACCCCCCTCCCATCCAAAGCTTTCAAAGCCACCAAACATCATTCCTTTCCCTTAACCTCTCCCAAATTATCTTTTGCACCAATTCACAACCTAGGGGGCTTTATAGCTGAGTGGACGTCGCTCTCGACTCGTAATCGTAGCTCATTCGATCCCCCGGTAATGGAACAAACGGAAATCAGCAGAGTTTCTATCATTCTGATGCCCCTGTTACCTAGCAGTAAATATGTACCTGGGCGTTAGACAGCTGTTACGGGCTGCTTCCTGTGTGTGTGTGTGTGTGGAATGTTTTTTATTAGTTAGTAATAATTGATTGATTGACAGTTGAGAGGCGGGCCGAAAGAGTAGAGCTCAACCCTCGCAAGCACAACTAGGTGAATACAACTAGATAAATACTAACCAACCACGATCTCGACAATCCATTACACACACAACCCCCCCCCCCCCCCCCCCCCCCAATCCCCTAAATCGTTCTACCTAAGTCAATAAAAAATTAAAACAAATCAATTAATTCACCAAACATACTAACTGTAAATAAAGGAACCAAATTTGAGACATACAGCGACTCCAGCGTGGTCTAGTCGGAAGAGAACGTGTTCTCATCTGGATAGATTGCAATCGAGTCTGTCGGAATGGGTGTGTAACTGCAGGGCACAAATATTTGTGTGTCCCCTCCTGTAGCTGCCTCTGTTTCGACAGGTTCCCTGGATAGCTGGATTTGGCCTGGCCCTTGGAAAGTGGGGAAGGGGTGAAATCCGTTGGGCCCACGGATGGATACCTTGGATCCATGGACCTAGAGCAGGTCTAATCACCTGGGATTCGAACCCACGGTGGGAATAAGGGATGAGATACGGGAAGGGGGGGGGGGGGTTGAAGGATGTTTCCCTGGAACCAAACCTCACATAAACCCGGACACTCACACACACACACCCTCACCTGAACACTCACAGGGGCACTCACACTTACACACACCCATAGACTGTGATAAGGGAGACCATCTGAGGGGACACAGATGGCCTCCTGGACCCACAGGTATAACCGGACACACACGCACCCGGACACTCACAGGGACACATACTCACACACACTCGCCCGGACACTCACAGGGATATACACACTCACACACAGACACACATCCATAGACACAAACTGTGATAAGGGAGACCATCTGAGGGGACACAGATGGCCTCCTGGACACACAAGTATATATCAATATTAAATTTATTATTTATTATTTAATTTTATTAAATTAGTAATCAAATTAATGTTTTTTAATAAATTATTATTTTATTAAATTATTAAATAATTATATTATTAAAACAAATTAAATTAAATTTAATAATTAAATATTTATTATTTAATTTACAAATATGACAGATTTTTTAAATATATATATATATATATATATATATATATATATATATATATATATATATATATATATATATATATATATATATATATATATACATGTGAACAAGCCTTAATGGTCCCCAGGACTATATGCAACTGAAAACTCACATGCCAGAAGTGACTCGAACCCATACTGCCAGGAGCAATGCAACTGGTATGTACAGGACTCCTTAATCCGCTTGTGTCATTTTTTAAGGAATATATTAGTGAATATTTATTTATGTAAATTGATATATATATATATATATATATATATATATATATATATATATATATATATATATATATATATATATATATATATATATATATATATATATATATGCGAACAAGCCTGAATGGTCCCCAGGACAATATGCAACTGAAAACTCACACCCCAGAAGTGACTCGAACCCATACTCCCAGGTGCAACGCAACTGGTGATGGTCAAGTGGATTAAGGCGTCTTGTACATACCAGTTGCGTTGCACCTGGGAGTATGGGTTCGAGTCACTTCTGGGGTGTGAGTTTTCAGTTATATATATATATATATATATATATATATATATATATATATATATATATATATATATATATATATATATATATATATATATATATATATATATATATAAAGAGAATGTCTGTCTATGTAATGAGGCCACATGCTGGAGGCTGCAGCCATAAACAGATTTATTTTAAAATTTATTTATTAATATATTATTAAGGCTTATTATTACTAAATTAATGTATTTGTAGAGGGAATGGTCTGGGGTAGGGAACGGGCATAGGTTGGTCAGTGTTGACTTTAGCTTAAGGATTTAGGAATAATTATTAATTATTCTTATCACTCCCCCCCCCCTACCAATTTAATTAAGTTAATTGTAAAATAATGCTTGAGATGGCTGAAGACTTTTTCGTACTTAGAAAAAACCTAAATTAAACACATAAAGAAGTTTATTGGTCCTGATTTAAGTTAAAGGAAGAGGTGCAAAGGTGGTGGTGGGAGGGGGGAGGATACGGGATTTAGAGGTGGAATGAAGAGAGGGAACAGGGGGAGTGGTGCAGGTGAAACAGGGAGGAAGAGGGGGGAACAGGGGGTGCTGTACAGGTGAAACAGGGATGGGGATGGGGGAACAGGGGAAGTGGTGCAGATGAAACAGGGATGAAGAGGGTGAAACAGGGGGGAGTGGTGCAGGTGAAACAGGGATAAAGAGGGAGAAACAGAGGGAGTGGTGCAGGTGAAACAGGGATGGGGATGGGGGAACAGGGGGAGTGGTGCAGGTGAAACAGGGATGGGGATGGGGGAACAGGGGGAGTGGTGCAGGTGAAACAGGGATGGGGATAGGGGAACAGGGGGAGTGGTGCAGGTGAAACAGGGATGCAGAGGGAGAAACAAGGGGGAGTTGTGCAGGTGAAACAGGGATTAAAGGAAAATTTATATAAGTAGATAGATGGATGTTTACATTGATTGCTAAATATATACATTGACGGATAGACGGATGCATAGATGCATCCGTCTACCTGGTGGATGGAAAGACATATGAGTAGATGGATGGATAGACAGAAGAGTTGATGGACGGATAAATGGAATATAAATGTTTATAAAGATAAATGCTTGGTTTATGGGAAGATAGATTGACAGATATAAGTAGATAGATAGATGGATCCATTGATGGATTCATTTGTGTTTATCTCTTGAGGTTCTTCTTGAGATGATTTCGGGGCTTTAGTGTCCCCGCGGTCCGGTCCTCGACCAGGCCTCCACCCCCAGGAAGCAGCCCGTGACAGCTGACTAACACCCAGGTACCTGTTTTACTGCACGGTAACAGGGGCACAGGGTGAAAGAAACTCTGCCCATATTTTCTCGGCGGCGCCCGGAATCGAACCCGGGACCACAGGATCACAAGTCCAGTGTGCTGTCCGCTCGGCCAACTGGCTCCCCGGTCGGAGGGGAGCCGGTGAACAGGTGAATCAGGTTAAAGAATATCTGTCGATTTGCTATTGCATCAACTGAGATTCGATATGGGACCATTAGGATTATAACCAACGAACTCTCTCCGTTTAGACGGTAGGCCTCCAGTTTGTGTGTGTGTGTGTGTGTGTGTGTGTGTGTGTGTGTGTGTGTGTGTGTGTGTGTGTGTGTGTGTGTGTGTGTGTGTGTGTGTGTGTGTGTGTGTGTGTGTGTGTGTGTGTGTGTGTGTGTGTGTGTGTTAGAGAGAAATAGATGTAGTAGATATAAAAAAAAGGAAAAATACATATATTTGATTGGCGGGGTCCAAGAGCTAATAACTCGATTCTGCAGATACATATAGTAAATACAAGGAGAAAATAAATACACACACACACACACACACATTAATTGATAATGGGCTGTTTTGTGTGCGTATCCATGTGTACTATTGTCAAGACCGACAGACACGTGAAGCTATGTGTGTGTATGTGTACCTGTAATTGAACTGACATGTGTACGGTAATTATCTGTATGTGTCCATGTTAAAGGTACACATTAGTGAATGTGTATTTATGTAAATTGATTGACATATGTACGTGTGCGCGCTAATTAGTGTTACATTAATTTATATGGTTAACATTTATACGTTTGAATGACATAGTTTCCCATTATTGTCACATTTTTTGTTACATGTCTACTATTGTCAAGATGGACAGACACGTCCAGCTATGAGTGTTTATGTGTACCAGTAATTGAACTGACATGTGTACTGCAACTATCTGCGTGTGTCCATTTTAAGGGAATATATTAGTGAATGTTTATTTATGTAAATTGATTGGAATATGTATGTGGACGCTCGGTTAGTGTTACTGTAATTTATATAGTTAACGTTTGAATGACATAGTTTCCCCTCATTGTCACATTTTTTGTTACTATTTCGCTGTTCACTCTCACTCTCTCTGAATCCTGTGGACTAATTGTGCTCACGTGTGTTTGTGTAGGGTAGCGGAACCATATGCTTTTCACAAGATAATTTGCAACTATTTGATAAGAAATATTTCAAAATATCATTTAAGTTTCTAATAAGTATTTTTCTTCCTAACATACAAGTCAATCACACAGTACCTAACCTCAGTCAGAAACACTTTTCTTACTATATCTAGCAAAGTCTTTTGCATATATATCCTATCTTAAATAATTAACAATTTTAATTCATAACTGCCAACCCCCTCCCATCCAAAGCTTTCAAAGCCACCAAACATCATTCCTTTCCCTTAACCTCTCCCAAATTATCTTTTGCACCAATTCACAACCTAGGGGGCTTTATAGCTGAGTGGACGTCGCTCTCGACTCGTAATCGTAGCTCATTCGATCCCCCGGTAATGGAACAAACGGAAATCAGCAGAGTTTCTATCATTCTGATGCCCCTGTTACCTAGCAGTAAATATGTACCTGGGCGTTAGACAGCTGTTACGGGCTGCTTCCTGTGTGTGTGTGTGTGTGTGGAATGTTTTTTATTAGTTAGTAATAATTGATTGATTGACAGTTGAGAGGCGGGCCGAAAGAGTAGAGCTCAACCCTCGCAAGCACAACTAGGTGAATACAACTAGATAAATACTAACCAACCACGATCTCGACAATCCATTACACACACAACCCCCCCTCCCCCCCCCCAATCCCCTAAATCGTTCTACCTAAGTCAATAAAAAATTAAAACAAATCAATTAATTCACCAAACATACTAACTGTAAATATAGGAACCAAATTTGAGACATACAGCGACTCCAGCGTGGTCTAGTCGGAAGAGAACGTGTTCTCATCTGGATAGATTGCGATCGAGTCTGTCGGAATGGGTGTGTAACTGCAGGGCACAAATATTTGTGTGTCCCCTCCTGTAGCTGCCTCTGTTTCGACAGGTTCCCTGGATAGCTGGATTTGGCCTGGCCCTTGGAAAGTGGGGAAGGGGTTAAATCCGTTGGGCCCACGGATGGATACCTTGGATCCATGGACCTAGAGCAGGTCTAATCACCTGGGATTCGAACCCACGGTGGGAATAAGGGATGAGATATGGAAAGGGGGGGGGGGGGTTGAAGGATGTTTCCCTGGAACCAAACCTCACATAAACCCGGACACTCACACACACACACCCTCACCTGAACACTCACAGGGGCACTCACACTTACACACACCCATAGACTGTGATAAGGGAGACCATCTGAGGGGACACAGATGGCCTCCTGGACCCACAGGTATAACCGGACACACACGCACCCGGACACTCACAGGGACACATACTCACACACACTCACCCGGACACTCACAGGGATATACACACTCACACACAGACACACATCCATAGACACAAACTGTGATAAGGGAGACCATCTGAGGGGACACAGATGGCCTCCTGGACACACAAGTATATATCAATATTAAATTTATTATTTATTATTTAATTTTATTAAATTAGTAATCAAATTAATGTTTTTTAATAAATTATTATTTTATTAAATTATTAAATAATTATATTATTAAAACAAATTAAATTAAATTTAATAATTAAATATTTATTATTTAATTTACAAATATGACAGATTTTTTAAATATATATATATATATATATATATATATATATATATATATATATATATATATATATATATATATATATATATATATATATATATACATGTGAACAAGCCTTAATGGTCCCCAGGACTATATGCAACTGAAAACTCACATGCCAGAAGTGACTCGAACCCATACTGCCAGGAGCAATGCAACTGGTATGTACAGGACTCCTTAATCCGCTTGTGTCATTTTTTAAGGAATATATTAGTGAATATTTATTTATGTAAATTGATATATATATATATATATATATATATATATATATATATATATATATATATATATATATATATATATATATATATATATATATATATATATATATATATATATATATATATATATATATATATAAAGAGAATGTCTGTCTATGTAATGAGGCCACATGCTGGAGGCTGCAGCCATACACAGATTTATTTTAAAATTTATTTATTAATATATTATTAAGGCTTATTATTACTAAATTAATGTATTTGTAGAGGGAATGGTCTGGGGTAGGGAACGGGCATAGGTTGGTCAGTGTTGACTTTAGCTTAAGGATTTAGGAATAATTATTAATTATTCTTATCACTCCCCCCCCCCTACCAATTTAATTAAGTTAATTGTAAAATAATGCTTGAGATGGCTGAAGACTTTTTCGTACTTAGAAAAAACCTAAATTAAACACATAAAGAAGTTTATTGGTCCTGATTTAAGTTAAAGGAAGAGGTGCAAAGGTGGTGGTGGGAGGGGAAAGGATACGGGATTTAGAGGTGGAATGAAGAGAGGGAACAGGGGGAGTGGTGCAGGTGAAACAGGGAGGAAGAGGGGGGAACAGGGGGTGCTGTACAGGTGAAACAGGGATGGGGATGGGGGAACAGGGGAAGTGGTGCAGATGAAACAGGGATGAAGAGGGTGAAACAGGGGGGAGTGGTGCAGGTGAAACAGGGATAAAGAGGGAGAAACAGAGGGAGTGGTGCAGGTGAAACAGGGATGGGGATGGGGGAACAGGGGGAGTGGTGCAGGTGAAACAGGGATGGGGATGGGGGAACAGGGGGAGTGGTGCAGGTGAAACAGGGATGGGGATAGGGGAACAGGGGGAGTGGTGCAGGTGAAACAGGGATGCAGAGGGAGAAACAAGGGGGAGTTGTGCAGGTGAAACAGGGATTAAAGGAAAATTTATATAAGTAGATAGATGGATGTTTACATTGATTGCTAAATATATACATTGACGGATAGACGGATGCATAGATGCATCCGTCTACCTGGTGGATGGAAAGACATATGAGTAGATGGATGGATAGACAGAAGAGTTGATGGACGGATAAATGGAATATAAATGTTTATAAAGATAAATGGTTGGTTTATGGGAAGATAGATTGACAGATATAAGTAGATAGATAGATGGATCCATTGATGGATTCATTTGTGCTTATCTCTTGAGGTTCTTCTTGAGATGATTTCGGGGCTTTAGTGTCCCCGCGGACCGGTCCTCGACCAGGCCTCCACCCCCAGGAAGCAGCCCGTGACAGCTGACTAACACCCAGGTACCTGTTTTACTGCACGGTAACAGGGGCACAGGGTGAAAGAAACTCTGCCCATTGTTTCTCGGCGGCGCCCGGAATCGAACCCGGGACCACAGGATCACAAGTCCAGTGTGCTGTCCGCTAGGCCAACTGGCTCCCCGGTCGGAGGGGAGCCGGTGAACAGGTGAATCAGGTTAAAGAATATCTGTCGATTTGCTATTGCATCAACTGAGATTCGATATGGGACCATTAGGATTATAACCAACGAACTCTCTCCGTTTAGACGGTAGGCCTCCAGTTTGTGTGTGTGTGTGTGTGTGTGTGTGTGTGTGTGTGTGTGTGTGTGTGTGTGTGTGTGTGTGTGTGTGTGTGTGTGTGTGTGTGTGTGTGTGTGTGTGTGTGTGTGTGTGTGTGTGTTAGAGAGAAATAGATGTAGTAGATATAAAAAAAAGGAAAAATACATATATTTGATTGGCGGGGTCCAAGAGCTAATAACTCGATTCTGCAGATACATATAGTAAATACAAGGAGAAAATAAATACACACACACACACACACACATTAATTGATAATGGGCTGTTTTGTGTGCGTATCCATGTGTACTATTGTCAAGACCGACAGACACGTGAAGCTATGTGTGTGTATGTGTACCTGTAATTGAACTGACATGTGTACGGTAATTATCTGTATGTGTCCATGTTAAAGGTACACATTAGTGAATGTGTATTTATGTAAATTGATTGACATATGTACGTGTGCGCGCTAATTAGTGTTACATTAATTTATATGGTTAACATTTATACGTTTGAATGACATAGTTTCCCATTATTGTCACATTTTTTGTTACATGTCTACTATTGTCAAGATGGACAGACACGTCCAGCTATGAGTGTTTATGTGTACCAGTAATTGAACTGACATGTGTACTGCAACTATCTGCGTGTGTCCATTTTAAGGGAATATATTAGTGAATGTTTATTTATGTAAATTGATTGGAATATGTATGTGGACGCTCGGTTAGTGTTACTGTAATTTATATAGTTAACGTTTGAATGACATAGTTTCCCCTCATTGTCACATTTTTTGTTACTATTTCGCTGTTCACTCTCACTCTCTCTGAATCCTGTGGACTAATTGTGCTCACGTGTGTTTGTGTAGGGTAGCGGAACCATATGCTTTTCACAAGATAATTTGCAACTATTTGATAAGAAATATTTCAAAATATCATTTAAGTTTCTAATAAGTATTTTTCTTCCTAACATACAAGTCAATCACACAGTACCTAACCTCAGTCAGAAACACTTTTCTTACTATATCTAGCAAAGTCTTTTGCATATATATCCTATCTTAAATAATTAACAATTTTAATTCATAACTGCCAACCCCCTCCCATCCAAAGCTTTCAAAGCCACCAAACATCATTCCTTTCCCTTAACCTCTCCCAAATTATCTTTTGCACCAATTCACAACCTAGGGGGCTTTATAGCTGAGTGGACGTCGCTCTCGACTCGTAATCGTAGCTCATTCGATCCCCCGGTAATGGAACAAACGGAAATCAGCAGAGTTTCTATCATTCTGATGCCCCTGTTACCTAGCAGTAAATATGTACCTGGGCGTTAGACAGCTGTTACGGGCTGCTTCCTGTGTGTGTGTGTGTGTGTGGAATGTTTTTTATTAGTTAGTAATAATTGATTGATTGACAGTTGAGAGGCGGGCCGAAAGAGTAGAGCTCAACCCTCGCAAGCACAACTAGGTGAATACAACTAGATAAATACTAACCAACCACGATCTCGACAATCCATTACACACACAACCCCCCCTCCCCCCCCCCCAATCCCCTAAATCGTTCTACCTAAGTCAATAAAAAATTAAAACAAATCAATTAATTCACCAAACATACTAACTGTAAATATAGGAACCAAATTTGAGACATACAGCGACTCCAGCGTGGTCTAGTCGGAAGAGAACGTGTTCTCATCTGGATAGATTGCGATCGAGTCTGTCGGAATGGGTGTGTAACTGCAGGGCACAAATATTTGTGTGTCCCCTCCTGTAGCTGCCTCTGTTTCGACAGGTTCCCTGGATAGCTGGATTTGGCCTGGCCCTTGGAAAGTGGGGAAGGGGTTAAATCCGTTGGGCCCACGGATGGATACCTTGGATCCATGGACCTAGAGCAGGTCTAATCACCTGGGATTCGAACCCACGGTGGGAATAAGGGATGAGATATGGAAAGGGGGGGGGGGGGGTTGAAGGATGTTTCCCTGGAACCAAACCTCACATAAACCCGGACACTCACACACACACACCCTCACCTGAACACTCACAGGGGCACTCACACTTACACACACCCATAGACTGTGATAAGGGAGACCATCTGAGGGGACACAGATGGCCTCCTGGACCCACAGGTATAACCGGACACACACGCACCCGGACACTCACAGGGACACATACTCACACACACTCACCCGGACACTCACAGGGATATACACACTCACACACAGACACACATCCATAGACACAAACTGTGATAAGGGAGACCATCTGAGGGGACACAGATGGCCTCCTGGACACACAAGTATATATCAATATTAAATTTATTATTTATTATTTAATTTTATTAAATTAGTAATCAAATTAATGTTTTTTAATAAATTATTATTTTATTAAATTATTAAATAATTATATTATTAAAACAAATTAAATTAAATTTAATAATTAAATATTTATTATTTAATTTACAAATATGACAGATTTTTTAAATATATATATATATATATATATATATATATATATATATATATATATATATATATATATATATATATATATATATATATATATATATATATATATATACATGTGAACAAGCCTTAATGGTCCCCAGGACTATATGCAACTGAAAACTCACATGCCAGAAGTGACTCGAACCCATACTGCCAGGAGCAATGCAACTGGTATGTACAGGACTCCTTAATCCGCTTGTGTCATTTTTTAAGGAATATATTAGTGAATATTTATTTATGTAAATTGATATATATATATATATATATATATATATATATATATATATATATATATATATATATATATATATATATATATATATATATATATATATATATATATATATATATATATATATATATATATATATATATATATAAAGAGAATGTCTGTCTATGTAATGAGGCCACATGCTGGAGGCTGCAGCCATACACAGATTTATTTTAAAATTTATTTATTAATATATTATTAAGGCTTATTATTACTAAATTAATGTATTTGTAGAGGGAATGGTCTGGGGTAGGGAACGGGCATAGGTTGGTCAGTGTTGACTTTAGCTTAAGGATTTAGGAATAATTATTAATTATTCTTATCACTCCCCCCCCCCTACCAATTTAATTAAGTTAATTGTAAAATAATGCTTGAGATGGCTGAAGACTTTTTCGTACTTAGAAAAAACCTAAATTAAACACATAAAGAAGTTTATTGGTCCTGATTTAAGTTAAAGGAAGAGGTGCAAAGGTGGTGGTGGGAGGGGAAAGGATACGGGATTTAGAGGTGGAATGAAGAGAGGGAACAGGGGGAGTGGTGCAGGTGAAACAGGGAGGAAGAGGGGGGAACAGGGGGTGCTGTACAGGTGAAACAGGGATGGGGATGGGGGAACAGGGGAAGTGGTGCAGATGAAACAGGGATGAAGAGGGTGAAACAGGGGGGAGTGGTGCAGGTGAAACAGGGATAAAGAGGGAGAAACAGAGGGAGTGGTGCAGGTGAAACAGGGATGGGGATGGGGGAACAGGGGGAGTGGTGCAGGTGAAACAGGGATGGGGATGGGGGAACAGGGGGAGTGGTGCAGGTGAAACAGGGATGGGGATAGGGGAACAGGGGGAGTGGTGCAGGTGAAACAGGGATGCAGAGGGAGAAACAAGGGGGAGTTGTGCAGGTGAAACAGGGATTAAAGGAAAATTTATATAAGTAGATAGATGGATGTTTACATTGATTGCTAAATATATACATTGACGGATAGACGGATGCATAGATGCATCCGTCTACCTGGTGGATGGAAAGACATATGAGTAGATGGATGGATAGACAGAAGAGTTGATGGACGGATAAATGGAATATAAATGTTTATAAAGATAAATGGTTGGTTTATGGGAAGATAGATTGACAGATATAAGTAGATAGATAGATGGATCCATTGATGGATTCATTTGTGTTTATCTCTTGAGGTTCTTCTTGAGATGATTTCGGGGCTTTAGTTTCCCCGCGGTCCGGTCCTCGACCAGGCCTCCACCCCCAGGAAGCAGCCCGTGACAGCTGACTAACACCCAGGTACCTGTTTTACTGCACGGTAACAGGGGCACAGGGTGAAAGAAACTCTGCCCATTGTTTCTCGGCGGCGCCCGGAATCGAACCCGGGACCACAGGATCACAAGTCCAGTGTGCTGTCCGCTCGGCCAACTGGCTCCCCGGTCGGAGGGGAGCCGGTGAACAGGTGAATCAGGTTAAAGAATATCTGTCGATTTGCTATTGCATCAACTGAGATTCGATATGAGACCATTAGGATTATAACCAACGAACTCTCTCCGTTTAGACGGTAGGCCTCCAGTTTGTGTGTGTGTGTGTGTGTGTGTGTGTGTGTGTGTGTGTGTGTGTGTGTGTGTGTGTGTGTGTGTGTGTGTGTGTGTGTGTGTGTGTGTGTGTTAGAGAGAAATAGATGTAGTAGATATAAAAAAAAGGAAAAATACATATATTTGATTGGCGGGGTCCAAGAGCTAATAACTCGATTCTGCAGATACATATAGTAAATACAAGGAGAAAATAAATACACACACACACACACACACATTAATTGATAATGGACTGTTTTGTGTGCGTATCCATGTGTACTATTGTCAAGACCGACAGACACGTGAAGCTATGTGTGTGTATGTGTACCTGTAATTGAACTGACATGTGTACGGTAATTATCTGTATGTGTCCATGTTAAAGGTACACATTAGTGAATGTGTATTTATGTAAATTGATTGACATATGTACGTGTGCGCGCTAATTAGTGTTACATTAATTTATATGGTTAACATTTATACGTTTGAATGACATAGTTTCCCATTATTGTCACATTTTTTGTTACATGTCTACTATTGTCAAGATGGACAGACACGTCCAGCTATGAGTGTTTATGTGTACCAGTAATTGAACTGACATGTGTACTGCAACTATCTGCGTGTGTCCATTTTAAGGGAATATATTAGTGAATGTTTATTTATGTAAATTGATTGGAATATGTATGTGGACGCTCGGTTAGTGTTACTGTAATTTATATAGTTAACGTTTGAATGACATAGTTTCCCCTCATTGTCACATTTTTTGTTACTATTTCGCTGTTCACTCTCACTCTCTCTGAATCCTGTGGACTAATTGTGCTCACGTGTGTTTGTGTAGGGTAGCGGAACCATATGCTTTTCACAAAATAATTTGCAACTATTTGATAAGAAATATTTCAAAATATCATTTAAGTTTCTAATAAGTATTTTTCTTCCTAACATACAAGTCAATCACACAGTACCTAACCTCAGTCAGAAACACTTTTGTTACTATATCTAGCAAAGTCTTTTGCATATATATCCTATCTTAAATAATTAACAATTTTAATTCATAACTGCCAACCCCCCTCCCATCCAAAGCTTTCAAAGCCACCAAACATCATTCCTTTCCCTTAACCTCTCCCAAATTATCTTTTGCACCAATTCACAACCTAGGGGGCTTTATAGCTGAGTGGACGTCGCTCTCGACTCGTAATCGTAGCTCATTCGATCCCCCGGTAATGGAACAAACGGAAATCAGCAGAGTTTCTATCATTCTGATGCCCCTGTTACCTAGCAGTAAATATGTACCTGGGCGTTAGACAGCTGTTACGGGCTGCTTCCTGTGTGTGTGTGTGTGTGGAATGTTTTTTATTAGTTAGTAATAATTGATTGATTGACAGTTGAGAGGCGGGCCGAAAGAGTAGAGCTCAACCCTCGCAAGCACAACTAGGTGAATACAACTAGATAAATACTAACCAACCACGATCTCGACAATCCATTACACACACAACCCCCCCTCACCCCCCCCCCAATCCCCTAAATCGTTCTACCTAAGTCAATAAAAAATTAAAACAAATCAATTAATTCACCAAACATACTAACTGTAAATAAAGGAACCAAATTTGAGACATACAGCGACTCCAGCGTGGTCTAGTCGGAAGAGAACGTGTTCTCATCTGGATAGATTGCAATCGAGTCTGTCGGAATGGGTGTGTAACTGCAGGGCACAAATATTTGTGTGTCCCCTCCTGTAGCTGCCTCTGTTTCGACAGGTTCCCTGGATAGCTGGATTTGGCCTGGCCCTTGGAAAGTGGGGAAGGGGTGAAATCCGTTGGGCCCACGGATGGATACCTTGGATCCATGGACCTAGAGCAGGTCTAATCACCTGGGATTCGAACCCACGGTGGGAATAAGGGATGAGATATGGGAAGGGGGGGGGGGGGGGTTGAAGGATGTTTCCCTGGAACCAAACCTCACATAAACCCGGACACTCACACACACACACCCTCACCTGAACACTCACAGGGGCACTCACACTTACACACACCCATAGACTGTGATAAGGGAGACCATCTGAGGGGACACAGATGGCCTCCTGGACCCACAGGTATAACCGGACACACACGCACCCGGACACTCACAGGGACACATACTCACACACACTCGCCCGGACACTCACAGGGATATACACACTCACACACAGACACACATCCATAGACACAAACTGTGATAAGGGAGACCATCTGAGGGGACACAGATGGCCTCCTGGACACACAAGTATATCAATATTAAATTTATTATTTATTATTTAATTTTATTAAATTAGTAATCAAATTAATGTTTTTTAATAAATTATTATTTTATTAAATTATTAAATAATTATATTATTAAAACAAATTAAATTAAATTTAATAATTAAATATTTATTATTTAATTTACAAATATGACAGATTTTTTAAATATATATATATATATATATATATATATATATATATATATATATATATATATATATATATATATATATATATATATATATATATACATGTGAACAAGCCTTAATGGTCCCCAGGACTATATGCAACTGAAAACTCACATGCCAGAAGTGACTCGAACCCATACTGCCAGGAGCAATGCAACTGGTATGTACAGGACTCCTTAATCCGCTTGTGTCATTTTTTAAGGAATATATTAGTGAATATTTATTTATGTAAATTGATATATATATATATATATATATATATATATATATATATATATATATATATATGCGAACAAGCCTGAATGGTCCCCAGGACAATATGCAACTGAAAACTCACACCCCAGAAGTGACTCGAACCCATACTCCCAGGTGCAACGCAACTGGTGATGGTCAAGTGGATTAAGGCGTCTTGTACATACCAGTTGCGTTGCACCTGGGAGTATGGGTTCGAGTCACTTCTGGGGTGTGAGTTTTCAGTTATATATATATATATATATATATATATATATATATATATATATATATATATATATATATATATATATATATATATATATATATATATATATATATATATATATATATATATAAAGAGAATGTCTGTCTATGTAATGAGGCCACATGCTGGAGGCTGCAGCCATACACAGATTTATTTTAAAATTTATTTATTAATATATTATTAAGGCTTATTATTACTAAATTAATGTATTTGTAGAGGGAATGGTCTGGGGTAGGGAACGGGCATAGGTTGGTCAGTGTTGACTTTAGCTTAAGGATTTAGGAATAATTATTAATTATTCTTATCACTCCCCCCCCCCTACCAATTTAATTAAGTTAATTGTAAAATAATGCTTGAGATGGCTGAAGACTTTTTCGTACTTAGAAAAAACCTAAATTAAACACATAAAGAAGTTTATTGGTCCTGATTTAAGTTAAAGGAAGAGGTGCAAAGGTGGTGGTGGGAGGGGGGAGGATACGGGATTTAGAGGTGGAATGAAGAGAGGGAACAGGGGGAGTGGTGCAGGTGAAACAGGGAGGAAGAGGGGGGAACAGGGGGTGCTGTACAGGTGAAACAGGGATGGGGATGGGGGAACAGGGGAAGTGGTGCAGATGAAACAGGGATGAAGAGGGTGAAACAGGGGGGAGTGGTGCAGGTGAAACAGGGATAAAGAGGGAGAAACAGAGGGAGTGGTGCAGGTGAAACAGGGATGGGGATGGGGGAACAGGGGGAGTGGTGCAGGTGAAACAGGGATGGGGATGGGGGAACAGGGGGAGTGGTGCAGGTGAAACAGGGATGGGGATAGGGGAACAGGGGGAGTGGTGCAGGTGAAACAGGGATGCAGAGGGAGAAACAAGGGGGAGTTGTGCAGGTGAAACAGGGATTAAAGGAAAATTTATATAAGTAGATAGATGGATGTTTACATTGATTGCTAAATATATACATTGACGGATAGACGGATGCATAGATGCATCCGTCTACCTGGTGGATGGAAAGACATATGAGTAGATGGATGGATAGACAGAAGAGTTGATGGACGGATAAATGGAATATAAATGTTTATAAAGATAAATGGTTGGTTTATGGGAAGATAGATTGACAGATATAAGTAGATAGATAGATGGATCCATTGATGGATTCATTTGTGCTTATCTCTTGAGGTTCTTCTTGAGATGATTTCGGGGCTTTAGTTTCCCCGCGGTCCGGTCCTCGACCAGGCCTCCACCCCCAGGAAGCAGCCCGTGACAGCTGACTAACACCCAGGTACCTGTTTTACTGCACGGTAACAGGGGCACAGGGTGAAAGAAACTCTGCCCATTGTTTCTCGGCGGCGCCCGGAATCGAACCCGGGACCACAGGATCACAAGTCCAGTGTGCTGTCCGCTCGGCCAACTGGCTCCCCGGTCGGAGGGGAGCCGGTGAACAGGTGAATCAGGTTAAAGAATATCTGTCGATTTGCTATTGCATCAACTGAGATTCGATATGGGACCATTAGGATTATAACCAACGAACTCTCTCCGTTTAGACGGTAGGCCTCCAGTTTGTGTGTGTGTGTGTGTGTGTGTGTGTGTGTGTGTGTGTGTGTGTGTGTGTGTGTGTGTGTGTGTGTGTGTGTGTGTGTGTGTGTGTGTGTGTGTGTGTGTGTGTGTTAGAGAGAAATAGATGTAGTAGATATAAAAAAAAGGAAAAATACATATATTTGATTGGCGGGGTCCAAGAGCTAATAACTCGATTCTGCAGATACATATAGTAAATACAAGGAGAAAATAAATACACACACACACACACACACACATTAATTGATAATGGACTGTTTTGTGTGCGTATCCATGTGTACTATTGTCAAGACCGACAGACACGTGAAGCTATGTGTGTGTATGTGTACCTGTAATTGAACTGACATGTGTACGGTAATTATCTGTATGTGTCCATGTTAAAGGTACACATTAGTGAATGTGTATTTATGTAAATTGATTGACATATGTACGTGTGCGCGCTGATTAGTGTTACATTAATTTATATGGTTAACATTTATACGTTTGAATGACATAGTTTCCCATTATTGTCACATTTTTTGTTACATGTCTACTATTGTCAAGATGGACAGACACGTCCAGCTATGAGTGTTTATGTTGTGACGGAGTTCCCCCCCTTATAATTCTCCCACGCCTGCAGTAAGAGTCATGTCTGCTTTTCTCAAGCGTTCTCTACGTTGCAGGCTACAATTTGATATATGGGAGAGAGTGAAGTGTTCTCGGAGAGCCGAGAAATTTGTGAAATAGTGATATTTTGGCCTGTGGTTTAGGCCCTTTAGGGAGCCAAGATGGCGCTGGCTTCCCTGATCTCCCGCCAAAACCGTGTGACGTCAGTGGCACCGGATTGGTCACCGACAGCAATGTGGCACCGGGAGCCAATGAAAACCTCCCGTGGCGAAAGTGACGTCACGATGGAAGGGGGTCCGGGCCGCGCGCCACTCTGGCGCCAGCAGTTAGACACGACACGTCATAGAGGTCGGACGTGCGACGAGTGGTCCTGTCTGTCGGACAGCTGTTTCCCACTACCGTGGATTTACGCGTCACCTGAAGTCCGCCAGTACTCTGAGAAGTCTTCCCTAGTTCATGTGTTGAACCAGAAGAGGGAATTGACGGTTATTTGAGCAACAAGTGCTCCAGTCAGGTACTGTGCCAGTAGCAGTGAAGCCGTGCAGTGACGTATGTTGACGTCTGTGGCAATTCACCAGTTCGTGACAGCGTAGTGGCTGACATAGCCACTGGGTAGCTGAGGAAGAGAGGACTATTTGGGGAAACCGAACGACTGTAGCTGAGACGTAGGCGACAGCCGTTGCTGGGAGAAGACGACGGCCAGGAGACCGACTCCAACCTTCAAGAAGTCAAGAAGGAGGACGGACCTGCAGTGAGGAGGCACGGAGACGACGCGCTAAGCGGTGGGACGACGAGAAGGCTCTGGTAGGACACGACGACGTGTAGTGTGGGGGCGTTCCCGACACGAGGACCAGGAGCTACATCTCGACTCTCATCGGAGGATAGGGTGAAGTAGGTGGTTCTAGTTCCCTCCCCATTCCCCTTTAGTTAGCTATATTATTTGGCTATATTATCTAGCCTGAAGATTTTATATGTCGTGAGCAAGTCTCACCTATGTCATGGTAAAGCACCAGTGTGCTAGACAGTACTATCAAGAGTACTTGTATTATTCATGTTGATTATTGGTGCGTACAGGCACCAGGAACCAGTGATAAATTGACTGTGTTGTGTATATCTTTCTATAGATTTTGATATGAACATATAGTGGTGAATTACATATAAGATTATGCCAGTATTTGGAGGTTAGGCTATGTGCCCAGAAACTATTTATTTTCCATGTATTGATGATTGATTTATATACCATATATATGTCTATGTTCATTCAGTGAATAATCATTTGTGAGTACAGTGAATTATTGCGTTATCGCCGACGAGAGAAAGTACTGAAAACTCCCGTGTTAATATTTCATTATATATTGTTGGATAAATAACAGTGTAAGACCATTACAGTGAATCATTGTAGCATTGATTGTAGAAAAGACTGTTTGAGCCTGAGTACAGTGTAACTAAGTAATTCGGTTTATTTGTGCCAATATAGAGTGTGCGAGTTTCTAGTAATATTGGAGAATTTAAAGAAACCGCGCGCGTGAATCTAGCAAACAAGCAAATTTCGCGCGGAGAGACCATTTCGATCAGCTGTTCTTGACACTTGATGAGGAGGGGAGAGTGTTGCCCTCTTGCGGTCGCATAATATCCGTGGGAATTACCGGCCGAGTCAGGATCAGTTAATTTATCGATTATTGTGTGGCCTTGTGACATCTTTCATACATTTTAAGTAAAATACAAAACTATCTTAGTGTTTTTATCATTCCCTCCATTGATCTTGTGGCTATATTATAATGGTAAACATAGAGTGATAACAACAAGTACCTGCCTGATTCCTGATCTTTGAGTGTGACCTTGCCAAGGCTACCACTGAATACACCCGTCCACTGATGGTGTTATTGGCCACCTTAAACACCAATTGGCGACCTTGTGATTAACCGTAGAACCCTATTGTTGGGGAGGGCACACGACGGTCGATGTGATCGAGTCGTGTTCTCACTCTTTCTTAATAAGAGGCCGTTAAGATTGACTGGGAGACTCTCCTGGCGTGCAGTGGCGCCGTGAGGATCGAGGGAAGACCCGCAGGGCTACGGTGAGTTACCTTGAGCATAACTATTGCTCACCCCAGAGTAAGGGTAGAGAATAATAGAGAGTAGAACCACCCAACATTGGCGACCTTGCCAGGATACCGATCGAAGTAAAGGTTGCAGTGGTACTTGGCAGTGGTGTTAGAGATCAGGTGAAGGTTATCACTCGTAGCACAAGATGGAGGATGATAAAGTAGCGAGGTTTATTGACTCTAGAGACGAACAGGTGCTGAAAGAGTGCACCAAGGCACAGTTACAGGCTATAGCGGATCATTTTGGAATAAAGCTGAAATCTGCCCGAGTTGGTGAAAGAAGACTAGAGATAATGGCTCAGCTAAAGGCTCGAGACGAAGCTTTGGGGGAGGAACGGCCCCAAACACCTGCCAGTGAGGGTGAACACTTGAGTATTGGTGGAAGCAGCAGGGGATCCAGCGGCAGCAGGCACAGCATTAAGCTGGAAATAATGAAGCTGCAGCTAGAGGCACAGCAGCGCAAAGAAGAGCGAGAAGCGCAGCAGCGTAAAGAAGAGCGAGAAGCAGAAGCGCAGCTGAGGAGAGAAGAGGCACAGCAGCGCAAAGAAGAGCGAGAGGCACAGCAGCGCAAAGAAGAGTGAGAAGCACAACAGCGCAAAGAAGAGCAAGAGCGAGAAGCACACATGAAGCGTGAGGAGCGAGAAGCACAGCTGCGCCGGGAAGAACAGGAGCGAGAAGCACAGACGAAGCGTGAGGAGCGAGAAGCACAGCTGCGCCGGGAAGAGCAAGAACGAGAAGCACAGCTACGCAGGGAAGAACGAGAGCAAGAAGTTAGGCTGAGACAAATGGAAATAGAAGCCAACCAGGAGGTGGAGCTGAAGCGAGCTGAACTGGGACTAGGTGCCCCTGCCCCGCCACAGGAAGACCGACGAGTGAGGGAACGAGACCTGCCGGTCTTTGTGCCTAGTGAAGCCGAAAGTTTCTTCGATCACTTTGAGAGAGTTGCTGCTATGAAGAGGTGGCCGAGGGCGGAGTGGGCGGAGTTGGTCCAAGGAAGGCTCACAGGGGAAGCTCGCCAAGCCTTCACTATGCTCGACTTCCAAGAATGCACTAACTACGATGCGGTAAAACGAGCTGTGCTCCGTTCCTTTAAACTCACGCCAGAGTGTTACAGAAAGAGGTTTAGAGAATGTACCCGGTTGCCAGGAAAATCGTATGCGGAGACGGCGAGGGACATTGAAAGAAAGCTCCTTAAGTGGCTGGACTCTGAAGAAGCAAGGTCGGTCGAAGAGGTCAAGGAACTAATGGCCATGGAAAAGTTTATGTCCGTGCTCTCTCCTGAGATCAGGATGAGGGTAAAGGAGGCGGACATAAAGGACCTGAGGGCCGCAGCCGACCGGGCCGACATGTTAGAAGAAGCCCTACGCCCACGCCGAGAGGGACAGCACCGACCGCCCGCATACGTTGGAAACGATAGGAGTTATAGAAGGACGGATGGATGGAGGACAGGAGCGAGTTCTCCCAAGTCCCATTTCTCAAGTTGGAACACCCGAGGATCAAAAGGTGTTGTAGCGCCGATAGAGGAGAACCAAGATGAGAGCCCGGACGTTGTTACTGCAACGAAGGAGACGACAAGTGAGGCGAGAAGGACACAGGGTGTGACGGCCTCTGGAGGCAGTGCTAAGGCGAGCGGTGGCGGATGGTCTCCGCCGAGGGGCCGCTGCTACAACTGCGGAATACCCGGACACGTCGCGCGGGAATGCAGACGCCCTAAGCAGCGGGGACACGTTGCTTTAGTGATGTTCGAGGACCAGAGGGCCGAGGGAGTGCGGGATGAACCCGTGCTGAATGGGGAGAAGAAAGTTCACCCATTCATGTGTCAAGGAACCGTAAGGATGGGGGTCGCAGACCCCATCCCCGTGAAGATGCTAAGAGACACCGGGGCTGACTTTACCCTGGTAAGTGAAACCCTGTTCCCCGAGGGTTACGAAAGTACCCGTGTGGGGGTGGCAAGTGTGACCACTGTGGGAGGCCCAGTGAGGATGCCCCTACACCAGGTAACTTTAGATTCCGACTATGGCTGCCAGACCCTAGTGGTGGGAGTCTGTACATCAATGCCCAAGATGGAGGCGCAGGTCATCTTGGGGAATGACGCATGTGGAGGATACGTCCTCCCACATCTCGTGAAAGGCGAAGAGTACATAGAACAATACAGGAAGACAGGCGGAGAGTTGAACGTCTGTGGGGACGAGAAGGGAATCGCACCGGTGGCGTTCCCAGTTTGTGCTGTGGTGCCAAGACGACGCGAAGAACAAGGAGGTAGTGGATCTGATGGGGCTGAGGAGTCGATTGACAGCCTGGGAACAGATCACCTCTGCGTAGGACCCAGAGAACGAGTGGAGGGCGAGAGTAGCCCGAATGGTGAGTTGCAGGTGACACTCACCAGTTCTCTAGGGGTAAACCGCGCTCGTCTCGGAGAGTTACAACAGGAGGGGTTCCCCGAATTGGTTAGTAAGGCCGAAGGAGGACGTGTGGGTCCTGAGAAGGCTTACTTTCCATTTATCTATATTATATATGCCGTGCTATCTATGATGAGGGAACGATGGACGCCAGGAGCAACCGTGGGAACGGTGATTAAATATGTCCAGAAGTTCAAAGAACGTCTCACTAGAGCGAAGGGACTGGCTAGGAAACTCCTGAAGAAGGCGCAACGTAAGATGTCGGAGTGGTACGACAGGAGAGCTGCGCAGGGGAATTTTCAGGCCGGATCCAAAGTAATGGTTGTGCTGCCAGGTAAAGGAAGAGCGACCAAGACGCGGTTCAAGAGACCGTACCGAGTGCTGCGACGATTGGGTCCAGTGTCGTACGAGATTGGGAAGCCGGATGGACCCCGGAAGAAACAGGTGTGTCGCATGGACCGCCTGAAACCTTTCTTCACTGTGGAAGGTAGAGCCGCCAAGCAGGACGGAACGGATACCCGAGAAACCCAGCGGAAGACGGGTCTGTGTGTACCGAGGAAACGAGAACTCCCGGAGGAGGAAAGTAAGTGGTCCAGGGCGGACGGCACCAGTCTCACCCGCACTGAGAGTCTGACAAGGATCAAGGTCAAGCACATCAAGGGGAAGGACGACGTAGTAGCGGACGCCCTGTCCCGCATACACTAACGAGACATGACTCTTATTTTAAGGGGAGGGGTATGTGACGGAGTTCCCCCCCTTATAATTCTCCCACGCCTGCAGTAAGAGTCATGTCTGCTTTTCTCAAGCGTTCTCTACGTTGCAGGCTACAATTTGATATATGGGAGAGAGTGAAGTGTTCTCGGAGAGCCGAGAAATTTGTGAAATAGTGATATTTTGGCCTGTGGTTTAGGCCCTTTAGGGAGCCAAGATGGCGCTGGCTTCCCTGATCTCCCGCCAAAACCGTGTGACGTCAGTGGCACCGGATTGGTCACCGACAGCAATGTGGCACCGGGAGCCAATGAAAACCTCCCGTGGCGAAAGTGACGTCACGATGGAAGGGGGTCCGGGCCGCGCGCCACTCTGGCGCCAGCAGTTAGACACGACACGTCATAGAGGTCGGACGTGCGACGAGTGGTCCTGTCTGTCGGACAGCTGTTTCCCACTACCGTGGATTTACGCGTCACCTGAAGTCCGCCAGTACTCTGAGAAGTCTTCCCTAGTTCATGTGTTGAACCAGAAGAGGGAATTGACGGTTATTTGAGCAACAAGTGCTCCAGTCAGGTACTGTGCCAGTAGCAGTGAAGCCGTGCAGTGACGTATGTTGACGTCTGTGGCAATTCACCAGTTCGTGACAGCGTAGTGGCTGACATAGCCACTGGGTAGCTGAGGAAGAGAGGACTATTTGGGGAAACCGAACGACTGTAGCTGAGACGTAGGCGACAGCCGTTGCTGGGAGAAGACGACGGCCAGGAGACCGACTCCAACCTTCAAGAAGTCAAGAAGGAGGACGGACCTGCAGTGAGGAGGCACGGAGACGACGCGCTAAGCGGTGGGACGACGAGAAGGCTCTGGTAGGACACGACGACGTGTAGTGTGGGGGCGTTCCCGACACGAGGACCAGGAGCTACATCTCGACTCTCATCGGAGGATAGGGTGAAGTAGGTGGTTCTAGTTCCCTCCCCATTCCCCTTTAGTTAGCTATATTATTTGGCTATATTATCTAGCCTGAAGATTTTATATGTCGTGAGCAAGTCTCACCTATGTCATGGTAAAGCACCAGTGTGCTAGACAGTACTATCAAGAGTACTTGTATTATTCATGTTGATTATTGGTGCGTACAGGCACCAGGAACCAGTGATAAATTGACTGTGTTGTGTATATCTTTCTATAGATTTTGATATGAACATATAGTGGTGAATTACATATAAGATTATGCCAGTATTTGGAGGTTAGGCTATGTGCCCAGAAACTATTTATTTTCCATGTATTGATGATTGATTTATATACCATATATATGTCTATGTTCATTCAGTGAATAATCATTTGTGAGTACAGTGAATTATTGCGTTATCGCCGACGAGAGAAAGTACTGAAAACTCCCGTGTTAATATTTCATTATATATTGTTGGATAAATAACAGTGTAAGACCATTACAGTGAATCATTGTAGCATTGATTGTAGAAAAGACTGTTTGAGCCTGAGTACAGTGTAACTAAGTAATTCGGTTTATTTGTGCCAATATAGAGTGTGCGAGTTTCTAGTAATATTGGAGAATTTAAAGAAACCGCGCGCGTGAATCTAGCAAACAAGCAAATTTCGCGCGGAGAGACCATTTCGATCAGCTGTTCTTGACACTTGATGAGGAGGGGAGAGTGTTGCCCTCTTGCGGTCGCATAATATCCGTGGGAATTACCGGCCGAGTCAGGATCAGTTAATTTATCGATTATTGTGTGGCCTTGTGACATCTTTCATACATTTTAAGTAAAATACAAAACTATCTTAGTGTTTTTATCATTCCCTCCATTGATCTTGTGGCTATATTATAATGGTAAACATAGAGTGATAACAACAAGTACCTGCCTGATTCCTGATCTTTGAGTGTGACCTTGCCAAGGCTACCACTGAATACACCCGTCCACTGATGGTGTTATTGGCCACCTTAAACACCAATTGGCGACCTTGTGATTAACCGTAGAACCCTATTGTTGGGGAGGGCACACGACGGTCGATGTGATCGAGTCGTGTTCTCACTCTTTCTTAATAAGAGGCCGTTAAGATTGACTGGGAGACTCTCCTGGCGTGCAGTGGCGCCGTGAGGATCGAGGGAAGACCCGCAGGGCTACGGTGAGTTACCTTGAGCATAACTATTGCTCACCCCAGAGTAAGGGTAGAGAATAATAGAGAGGAGAAACCCCAACAATGTGTACCAGTAATTGAACTGACATGTGTACTGCAACTATCTGCGTGTGTCCATTTTAAGGGAATATATTAGTGAATGTTAATTTATGTAAATTGATTGGAATATGTATGTGGACGCTCGGTTAGTGTTACTGTAATTTATATAGTTAACGTTTGAATGACATAGTTTCCCCTCATTGTCACATTTTTTGTTACTATTTCGCTGTTCACTCTCACTCTCTCTGAATCCTGTGGACTAATTGTGCTCACGTGTGTTTGTGTAGGGTAGCGGAACCATATGCTTTTCACAAAATAATTTGCAACTATTTGATAAGAAATATTTCAAAATATCATTTAAGTTTCTAATAAGTATTTTTCTTCCTAACATACAAGTCAATCACACAGTACCTAACCTCAGTCAGAAACACTTTTCTTACTATATCTAGCAAAGTCTTTTGCATATATATCCTATCATAAATAATTAACAATTTTAATTCATAACTGCCAACCCCCCTCCCATCCAAAGCTTTCAAAGCCACCAAACATCATTCCTTTCCCTTAACCTCTCCCAAATTATCTTTTGCACCAATTCACAACCTAGGGGGCTTTATAGCTGAGTGGACGTCGCTCTCGACTCGTAATCGTAGCTCATTCGATCCCCCGGTAATGGAACAAACGGAAATCAGCAGAGTTTCTATCATTCTGATGCCCCTGTTACCTAGCAGTAAATATGTACCTGGGCGTTAGACAGCTG
This sequence comes from Procambarus clarkii, assembly GCF_040958095.1. Lineage (NCBI taxonomy): Eukaryota > Metazoa > Arthropoda > Malacostraca > Decapoda > Cambaridae > Procambarus > Procambarus clarkii. Next base: position 5,687,714 of record NC_091168.1, read on the forward strand.
TTACGGGCTGCTTCCTGTGTGTGTGTGTGTGTGGAATGTTTTTTATTAGTTAGTAATAATTGATTGATTGACAGTTGAGAGGCGGGCCGAAAGAGTAGAGCTCAACCCTCGCAAGCACAACTAGGTGAATACAACTAGATAAATACTAACCAACCACGATCTCGACAATCCATTACACACACAACCCCCCCTCCCCCCCCCCAATCCCCTAAATCGTTCTACCTAAGTCAATAAAAAATTAAAACAAATCAATTAATTCACCAAACATACTAACTGTAAATAAAGGAACCAAATTTGAGACATACAGCGACTCCAGCGTGGTCTAGTCGGAAGAGAACGTGTTCTCATCTGGATAGATTGCGATCGAGTCTGTCGGAATGGGTGTGTAACTGCAGGGCACAAATATTTGTGTGTCCCCTCCTGTAGCTGCCTCTGTTTCGACAGGTTCCCTGGATAGCTGGATTTGGCCTGGCCCTTGGAAAGTGGGGAAGGGGTGAAATCCGTTGGGCCCACGGATGGATACCTTGGATCCATGGACCTAGAGCAGGTCTAATCACCTGGGATTCGAACCCACGGTGGGAATAAGGGATGAGATATGGGAAGGGGGGGGGGGTTGAAGGATGTTTCCCTGGAACCAAACCTCACATAAACCCGGACACTCACACACACACACCCTCACCTGAACACTCACAGGGGCACTCACACTTACACACACCCATAGACTGTGATAAGGGAGACCATCTGAGGGGACACAGATGGCCTCCTGGACCCACAGGTATAACCGGACACACACGCACCCGGACACTCACAGGGACACATACTCACACACACTCGCCCGGACACTCACAGGGATATACACACTCACACACAGACACACATCCATAGACACAAACTGTGATAAGGGAGACCATCTGAGGGGACACAGATGGCCTCCTGGACACACAAGTATATATCAATATTAAATTTATTATTTATTATTTAATTTTATTAAATTAGTAATCAAATTAATGTTTTTTAATAAATTATTATTTTATTAAATTATTAAATAATTATATTATTAAAACAAATTAAATTAAATTTAATAATTAAATATTTATTATTTAATTTACAAATATGACAGATTTTTTAAATATATATATATATATATATATATATATATATATATATATATATATATATATATATATATATATATATATATATATATATATATATATATATATATATATATATAAATATACATGTGAACAAGCCTTAATGGTCCCCAGGACTATATGCAACTGAAAACTCACATGCCAGAAGTGACTCGAACCCATACTGCCAGGAGCAATGCAACTGGTATGTACAGGACTCCTTAATCCGCTTGTGTCATTTTTTAAGGAATATATTAGTGAATATTTATTTATGTAAATTGATATATATATATATATATATATATATATATATATATATATATATATATATATATATATATATATATATATATATATAAAGAGAATGTCTGTCTATGTAATGAGGCCACATGCTGGAGGCTGCAGCCATACACAGATTTATTTTAAAATTTATTTATTAATATATTATTAAGGCTTATTATTACTAAATTAATGTATTTGTAGAGGGAATGGTCTGGGGTAGGGAACGGGCATAGGTTGGTCAGTGTTGACTTTAGCTTAAGGATTTAGGAATAATTATTAATTATTCTTATCACTCCCCCCCCTACCAATTTAATTAAGTTAATTGTAAAATAATGCTTGAGATGGCTGAAGACTTTTTCGTACTTAGAAAAAACCTAAATTAAACACATAAAGAAGTTTATTGGTCCTGATTTAAGTTAAAGGAAGAGGTGCAAAGGTGGTGGTGGGAGGGGGGAGGATACGGGATTTAGAGGTGGAATGAAGAGAGGGAACAGGGGGAGTGGTGCAGGTGAAACAGGGAGGAAGAGGGGGGAACAGGGGGTGCTGTACAGGTGAAACAGGGATGGGGATGGGGGAACAGAGGAAGTGGTGCAGATGAAACAGGGATGAAGAGGGTGAAACAGGGGGGAGTGGTGCAGGTGAAACAGGGATAAAGAGGGAGAAACAGAGGGAGTGGTGCAGGTGAAACAGGGATGGGGATGGGGGAACAGGGGGAGTGGTGCAGGTGAAACAGGGATGGGGATGGGGGAACAGGGGGAGTGGTGCAGGTGAAACAGGGATGGGGATAGGGGAACAGGGGGAGTGGTGCAGGTGAAACAGGGATGCAGAGGGAGAAACAAGGGGGAGTTGTGCAGGTGAAACAGGGATTAAAGGAAAATTTATATAAGTAGATAGATGGATGTTTACATTGATTGCTAAATATATACATTGACGGATAGACGGATGCATAGATGCATCCGTCTACCTGGTGGATGGAAAGACATATGAGTAGATGGATGGATAGACAGAAGAGTTGATGGACGGATAAATGGAATATAAATGTTTATAAAGATAAATGGTTGGTTTATGGGAAGATAGATTGACAGATATAAGTAGATAGATAGATGGATCCATTGATGGATTCATTTGTGCTTATCTCTTGAGGTTCTTCTTGAGATGATTTCGGGGCTTTAGTGTCCCCGCGGTCCGGTCCTCGACCAGGCCTCCACCCCAGGAAGCAGCCCGTGACAGCTGACTAACACCCAGGTACCTGTTTTACTGCACGGTAACTGGGGCACAGGGTGAAAGAAACTCTGCCCATTGTTTCTCGGCGGCGCCCGGAATCGAACCCGGGACCACAGGATCACAAGTCCAGTGTGCTGTCCGCTCGGCCAACTGGCTCCCCGGTCGGAGGGGAGCCGGTGAACAGGTGAATCAGGTTAAAGAATATCTGTCGATTTGCTATTGCATCAACTGAGATTCGATATGGGACCATTAGGATTATAACCAACGAACTCTCTCCGTTTAGACGGTAGGCCTCCAGTTTGTGTGTGTGTGTGTGTGTGTGTGTGTGTGTGTGTGTGTGTGTGTGTGTGTGTGTGTGTGTGTGTGTGTGTGTTAGAGAGAAATAGATGTAGTAGATATAAAAAAAAGGAAAAATACATATATTTGATTGGCGGGGTCCAAGAGCTAATAACTCGATTCTGCAGATACATAGAGTAAATACAAGGAGAAAATAAATACACACACACACACACACACATTAATTGATAATGGACTGTTTTGTGTGCGTATCCATGTGTACTATTGTCAAGACCGACAGACACGTGAAGCTATGTGTGTGTATGTGTACCTGTAATTGAACTGACATGTGTACGGTAATTATCTGTATGTGTCCATGTTAAAGGTACACATTAGTGAATGTGTATTTATGTAAATTGATTGACATATGTACGTGTGCGCGCTGATTAGTGTTACATTAATTTATATGGTTAACATTTATACGTTTGAATGACAGTTTCCCATTATTGTCACATTTTTTGTTACATGTCTACTATTGTCAAGATGGACAGACACGTCCAGCTATGAGTGTTTATGTGTACCAGTAATTGAACTAACATGTGTACTGCAACTATCTGCGTGTGTCCATTTTAAGGGAATATATTAGTGAATGTTTATTTATGTAAATTGATTGGAATATGTATGTGGACGCTCGGTTAGTGTTACTGTAATTTATATAGTTAACGTTTGAATGACATAGTTTCCCCTCATTGTCACATTTTTTGTTACTATTTCGCTGTTCACTCTCACTCTCTCTGAATCCTGTGGACTAATTGTGCTCACGTGTGTTTGTGTAGGGTAGCGGAACCATATGCTTTTCACAATATAATTTGCAACTATTTGATAAGAAATATTTCAAAATATCATTTAAGTTTCTAATAAGTATTTTTCTTCCTAACATACAAGTCAATCACACAGTACCTAACCTCAGTCAGAAACACTTTTCTTACTATATCTAGCAAAGTCTTTTGCATATATATCCTATCTTAAATAATTAACAATTTTAATTCATAACTGCCAACCCCCCTCCCATCCAAAGCTTTCAAAGCCACCAAACATCATTCCTTTCCCTTAACCTCTCCCAAATTATCTTTTGCACCAATTCACAACCTAGGGGGCTTTATAGCTGAGTGGACGTCGCTCTCGACTCGTAATCGTAGCTCATTCGATCCCCCGGTAATGGAACAAACGGAAATCAGCAGAGTTTCTATCATTCTGATGCCCCTGTTACCTAGCAGTAAATATGTACCTGGGCGTTAGACAGCTGTTACGGGCTGCTTCCTGTGTGTGTGTGTGTGTGTGTGGAATGTTTTTTATTAGTTAGTAATAATTGATTGATTGACAGTTGAGAGGCGGGCCGAAAGAGTAGAGCTCAACCCTCGCAAGCACAACTAGGTGAATACAACTAGATAAATACTAACCAACCACGATCTCGACAATCCATTACACACACAACCCCCCCTCCCCCCCCCCCAATCCCCTAAATCGTTCTACCTAAGTCAATAAAAAATTAAAACAAATCAATTAATTCACCAAACATACTAACTGTAAATAAAGGAACCAAATTTGAGACATACAGCGACTCCAGCGTGGTCTAGTCGGAAGAGAACGTGTTCTCATCTGGATAGATTGCGATCGAGTCTGTCGGAATGGGTGTGTAACTGCAGGGCACAAATATTTGTGTGTCCCCTCCTGTAGCTGCCTCTGTTTCGACAGGTTCCCTGGATAGCTGGATTTGGCCTGGCCCTTGGAAAGTGGGGAAGGGGTGAAATCCGTTGGGCCCACGGATGGATACCTTGGATCCATGGACCTAGAGCAGGTCTAATCACCTGGGATTCGAACCCACGGTGGGAATAAGGGATGAGATATGGGAAGGGGGGGGGGGGTTGAAGGATGTTTCCCTGGAACCAAACCGCACATAAACCCGGACACTCACACACACACACCCTCACCTGAACACTCACAGGGGCACTCACACTTACACACACCCATAGACTGTGATAAGGGAGACCATCTGAGGGGACACAGATGGCCTCCTGGGCCCACAGGTATAACCGGACACACACGCACCCGGACACTCACAGGGACACATACTCACACACACTCGCCCGGACACTCACAGGGATATACACACTCACACACAGACACACATCCATAGACACAAACTGTGATAAGGGAGACCATCTGAGGGGACACAGATGGCCTCCTGGACACACAAGTATATATCAATATTAAATTTATTATTTATTATTTAATTTTATTAAATTAGTAATCAAATTAATGTTTTTTAATAAATTATTATTTTATTAAATTATTAAATAATTATATTATTAAAACAAATTAAATTACATTTAATAATTAAATATTTATTATTTAATTTACAAATATGACAGATTTTTTAAATATATATATATATATATATATATATATATATATATATATATATATGTGTGTATATCACGAAAATAAACACGTGATTAAGAATGTGACAATGTCAGACCACGGAGGAAAAATGAAACAGGAAATTTCCTTAAGTACTTTCGTATATTAAATACACCTTCTGAAGATGTATTTAATATACGAAAGTACTTAAGGAAATTTCCTGTTTCATTTTTCCTCCGTGGTCTGACATTGTCATATATATATATATATATATATATATATATATATATATATATATATATATATATATATATATATATATATATATATACAAGTGAACAAGCCTTAATGGTCCCCAGGACTATATGCAACTGAAAACTCACATGCCAGAAGTGACTCGAACCCATACTGCCAGGAGCAATGCAACTGGTATGTACAGGACTCCTTAATCCGCTTGTGTCATTTTTTAAGGAATATATTAGTGAATATTTATTTATGTAAATTGATATATATATATATATATATATATATATATATATATATATATATATATATATATATATATAAGAGAATGTCTGTCTATGTAATGAGGCCACATGCTGGAGGCTGCAGCCATACACAGATTTATTTTAAAATTTATTTATTAATATATTATTAAGGCTTATTATTACTAAATTAATGTATTTGTAGAGGGAATGGTCTGGGGTAGGGAACGGGCATAGGTTGGTCAGTGTTGACTTTAGCTTAAGGATTTAGGAATAATTATTATTTATTCTTATCACTCCCCCCCCTACCAATTTAATTAAGTTAATTGTAAAATAATGCTTGAGATGGCTGAAGACTTTTTCGTACTTAGAAAAAACCTAAATTAAACACATAAAGAAGTTTATTGGTCCTGATTTAAGTTAAAGGAAGAGGTGCAAAGGTGGTGGTGGGAGGGGGGAGGATACGGGATTTAGAGGTGGAATGAAGAGAGGGAACAGGGGGAGTGGTGCAGGTGAAACAGGGAGGAAGAGGGGGGAACAGGGGGTGCTGTACAGGTGAAACAGGGATGGGGTGGGGGAACAGGGGAAGTGGTGCAGATGAAACAGGGATGAAGAGGGTGAAACAGGGGGGAGTGGTGCAGGTGAAACAGGGATAAAGAGGGAGAAACAGAGGGAGTGGTGCAGGTGAAACAGGGATGGGGATGGGGGAACAGGGGGAGTGGTGCAGGTGAAACAGGGATGGGGATGGGGGAACAGGGGGAGTGGTGCAGGTGAAACAGGGATGGGGATAGGGGAACAGGGGGAGTGGTGCAGGTGAAACAGGGATGCAGAGGGAGAAACAAGGGGGAGTTGTGCAGGTGAAACAGGGATTAAAGGAAAATTTATATAAGTAGATAGATGGATGTTTACATTGATTGCTAAATATATACATTGACGGATAGACGGATGCATAGATGCATCCGTCTACCTGGTGGATGGAAAGACATATGAGTAGATGGATGGATAGACAGAAGAGTTGATGGACGGATAAATGGAATATAAATGTTTATAAAGATAAATGGTTGGTTTATGGGAAGATAGATTGACAGATATAAGTAGATAGATAGATGGATCCATTGATGGATTCATTTGTGCTTATCTCTTGAGGTTCTTCTTGAGATGATTTCGGGGCTTTAGTGTCCCCGCGGTCCGGTCCTCGACCAGGCCTCCACCCCCAGGAAGCAGCCCGTGACAGCTGACTAACACCCAGGTACCTGTTTTACTGCACGGTAACAGGGGCACAGGGTGAAAGAAACTCTGCCCATTGTTTCTCGGCGGCGCCCGGAATCGAACCCGGGACCACAGGATCACAAGTCCAGTGTGCTGTCCGCTCGGCCAACTGGCTCCCCGGTCGGAGGGGAGCCGGTGAACAGGTGAATCAGGTTAAAGAATATCTGTCGATTTGCTATTGCATCAACTGAGATTCGATATGGGACCATTAGGATTATAACTAACGAACTCTCTCCGTTTAGACGGTAGGCCTCCAGTTTGTGTGTGTGTGTGTGTGTGTGTGTGTGTGTGTGTGTGTGTGTGTGTGTGTGTGTGTGTGTGTGTGTGTGTGTGTGTGTGTGTGTGTGTGTGTGTGTGTGTGTGTGTGTGTGTGTGTGTGTGTGTTAGAGAGAAATAGATGTAGTAGATATAAAAAAAAGGAAAAATACATATATTTGATTGGCGGGGTCCAAGAGCTAATAACTCGATTCTGCAGATACATATAGTAAATACAAGGAGAAAATAAATACACACACACACACACACACATTAATTGATAATGGACTGTTTTGTGTGCGTATCCATGTGTACTATTGTCAAGACCGACAGACACGTGAAGCTATGTGTGTGTATGTGTACCTGTAATTGAACTGACATGTGTACGGTAATTATCTGTATGTGTCCATGTTAAAGGTACACATTAGTGAATGTGTATTTATGTAAATTGATTGACATATGTACGTGTGCGCGCTGATTAGTGTTACATTAATTTATATGGTTAACATTTATACGTTTGAATGACATAGTTTCCCATTATTGTCACATTTTTTGTTACATGTCTACTATTGTCAAGATGGACAGACACGTCCAGCTATGAGTGTTTATGTGTACCAGTAATTGAACTAACATGTGTACTGCAACTATCTGCGTGTGTCCATTTTAAGGGAATATATTAGTGAATGTTTATTTATGTAAATTGATTGGAATATGTATGTGGACGCTCGGTTAGTGTTACTGTAATTTATATAGTTAACGTTTGAATGACATAGTTTCCCCTCATTGTCACATTTTTTGTTACTATTTCGCTGTTCACTCTCACTCTCTCTGAATCCTGTGGACTAATTGTGCTCACGTGTGTTTGTGTAGGGTAGCGGAACCATATGCTTTTCACAAAATAATTTGCAACTATTTGATAAGAAATATTTCAAAATATCATTTAAGTTTCTAATAAGTATTTTTCTTCCTAACATACAAGTCAATCACACAGTACCTAACCTCAGTCAGAAACACTTTTCTTACTATATCTAGCAAAGTCTTTTGCATATATATCCTATCTTAAATAATTAACAATTTTAATTCATAACTGCCAACCCCCCTCCCATCCAAAGCTTTCAAAGCCACCAAACATCATTCCTTTCCCTTAACCTCTCCCAAATTATCTTTTGCACCAATTCACAACCTAGGGGGCTTTATAGCTGAGTGGACGTCGCTCTCGACTCGTAATCGTAGCTCATTCGATCCCCCGGTAATGGAACAAACGGAAATCAGCAGAGTTTCTATCATTCTGATGCCCCTGTTACCTAGCAGTAAATATGTACCTGGGCGTTAGACAGCTGTTACGGGCTGCTTCCTGTGTGTGTGTGTGTGTGTGGAATGTTTTTTATTAGTTAGTAATAATTGATTGATTGACAGTTGAGAGGCGGGCCGAAAGAGTAGAGCTCAACCCTCGCAAGCACAACTAGGTGAATACAACTAGATAAATACTAACCAACCACGATCTCGACAATCCATTACACACACAACCCCCCCTCCCCCCCCCCCAATCCCCTAAATCGTTCTACCTAAGTCAATAAAAAATTAAAACAAATCAATTAATTCACCAAACATACTAACTGTAAATAAAGGAACCAAATTTGAGACATACAGCGACTCCAGCGTGGTCTAGTCGGAAGAGAACGTGTTCTCATCTGGATAGATTGCGATCGAGTCTGTCGGAATGGGTGTGTAACTGCAGGGCACAAATATTTGTGTGTCCCCTCCTGTAGCTGCCTCTGTTTCGACAGGTTCCCTGGATAGCTGGATTTGGCCTGGCCCTTGGAAAGTGGGGAAGGGGTGAAATCCGTTGGGCCCACGGATGGATACCTTGGATCCATGGACCTAGAGCAGGTCTAATCACCTGGGATTCGAACCCACGGTGGGAATAAGGGATGAGATATGGGAAGGGGGGGGGGGGGTTGAAGGATGTTTCCCTGGAACCAAACCGCACATAAACCCGGACACTCACACACACACACCCTCACCTGAACACTCACAGGGGCACTCACACTTACACACACCCATAGACTGTGATAAGGGAGACCATCTGAGGGGACACAGATGGCCTCCTGGGCCCACAGGTATAACCGGACACACACGCACCCGGACACTCACAGGGACACATACTCACACACACTCGCCCGGACACTCACAGGGATATACACACTCACACACAGACACACATCCATAGACACAAACTGTGATAAGGGAGACCATCTGAGGGGACACAGATGGCCTCCTGGACACACAAGTATATATCAATATTAAATTTATTATTTATTATTTAATTTTATTAAATTAGTAATCAAATTAATGTTTTTTAATAAATTATTATTTTATTAAATTATTAAATAATTATATTATTAAAACAAATTAAATTACATTTAATAATTAAATATTTATTATTTAATTTACAAATATGACAGATTTTTTAAATATTTATATATATATGCGAACAAGCCTGAATGGTCCCCAGGACATATGCAACTGAAAACTCACACCCCAGAAGTGACTCGAACCCATACTCCCAGAAGCAACGCAACTGGTATGTACAAGACGCCTTAATCCACTTGACCATCACGACCGGACAAAATGAGGTGATAGCCGAGGCTATATGAACCACCCCACCGCCGGCACTCGGATAGTTATCTTGGGCATAGCATTTTACCAAATCACCTCATTCTTTGGGGCACACGTGAGGAACACAAATGCAAACAAGCCTGAATGGTCCCCAGGACATATGCAACTGAAAACTCACACCCCAGAAGTGACTCGAACCCATACTCCCAGAAGCAACGCAACTGGTATGTACAAGACGCCTTAATCCACTTGACCATCACGACCGGACAAAATGAGGTGATAGCCGAGGCTATATGAACCACCCCACCGCCGGCACTCGGATAGTTATCTTGGGCATAGCATTTTACCAAATCACCTCATTCTTTGGGGCACACGTGAGGAACACAAATGCGAACAAGCCTGAATGGTCCCCAGGACATATGCAACTGAAAACTCACACCCCAGAAGTGACTCGAACCCATACTCCCAGAAGCAACGCAACTGGTATGTACAAGACGCCTTAATCCACTTGACCATCACGACCGGACAAAATGAGGTGATAGCCGAGGCTATATGAACCACCCCACCGCCGGCACTCGGATAGTTATCTTGGGCATAGCATTTTACCAAATCACCTCATTCTTTGGGGCACACGTGAGGAACACAAATGCGAACAAGCCTGAATGGTCCCCAGGACATATGCAACTGAAAACTCACACCCCAGAAGTGACTCGAACCCATACTCCCAGAAGCAACGCAACAGGTATGTACAAGACGCCTTAATCCACTTTTGTCCGGTCGTGATGGTCAAGTGGATTAAGGCGTCTTGTACATACCAGTTGCGTTGCTTCTGGGAGTATGGGTTCGAGTCACTTCTGGGGTGTGAGTTTTCAGTTATATATATATATATATATATATATATATATATATATATATATATATATATATATATATATATATATATATATATATATATATATATATATACATGTGAACAAGCCTTAATGGTCCCCAGGACTATATGCAACTGAAAACTCACATGCCAGAAGTGACTCGAACCCATACTGCCAGGAGCAATGCAACTGGTATGTACAGGACTCCTTAATCCGCTTGTGTCATTTTTTAAGGAATATATTAGTGAATATTTATTTATGTAAATTGATATATATATATATATATATATATATATATATATATATATATATATATATATATATATATATATATATATATATATATATATATATATATATATATGCGAACAAGCCTGAATGGTCCCCAGGACAATATGCAACTGAAAACTCACACCCCAGAAGTGACTCGAACCCATACTCCCAGGTGCAACGCAACTGGTGATGGTCAAGTGGATTAAGGCGTCTTGTACATACCAGTTGCGTTGCACCTGGGAGTATGGGTTCGAGTCACTTCTGGGGTGTGAGTTTTCAGTTATATATATATATATATATATATATATATATATATATATATATATATATATATATATATATATAAAGAGAATGTCTGTCTATGTAATGAGGCCACATGCTGGAGGCTGCAGCCATAAACAGATTTATTTTAAAATTTATTTATTAATATATTATTAAGGCTTATTATTACTAAATTAATGTATTTGTAGAGGGAATGGTCTGGGGTAGGGAACGGGCATAGGTTGGTCAGTGTTGACTTTAGCTTAAGGATTTAGGAATAATTATTAATTATTCTTATCACTCCCCCCCCCCCTACCAATTTAATTAAGTTAATTGTAAAATAATGCTTGAGATGGCTGAAGACTTTTTCGTACTTAGAAAAAACCTAAATTAAACACATAAAGAAGTTTATTGGTCCTGATTTAAGTTAAAGGAAGAGGTGCAAAGGTGGTGGTGGGAGGGGGGAGGATACGGGATTTAGAGGTGGAATGAAGAGAGGGAACAGGGGGAGTGGTGCAGGTGAAACAGGGAGGAAGAGGGGGGAACAGGGGGTGCTGTACAGGTGAAACAGGGATGGGGATGGGGGAACAGGGGAAGTGGTGCAGATGAAACAGGGATGAAGAGGGTGAAACAGGGGGGAGTGGTGCAGGTGAAACAGGGATAAAGAGGGAGAAACAGAGGGAGTGGTGCAGGTGAAACAGGGATGGGGATGGGGGAACAGGGGGAGTGGTGCAGGTGAAACAGGGATGGGGATGGGGGAACAGGGGGAGTGGTGCAGGTGAAACAGGGATGGGGATAGGGGAACAGGGGGAGTGGTGCAGGTGAAACAGGGATGCAGAGGGAGAAACAAGGGGGAGTTGTGCAGGTGAAACAGGGATTAAAGGAAAATTTATATAAGTAGATAGATGGATGTTTACATTGATTGCTAAATATATACATTGACGGATAGACGGATGCATAGATGCATCCGTCTACCTGGTGGATGGAAAGACATATGAGTAGATGGATGGATAGACAGAAGAGTTGATGGACGGATAAATGGAATATAAATGTTTATAAAGATAAATGGTTGGTTTATGGGAAGATAGATTGACAGATATAAGTAGATAGATAGATGGATCCATTGATGGATTCATTTGTGCTTATCTCTTGAGGTTCTTCTTGAGATGATTTCGGGGCTTTAGTGTCCCCGCGGTCCGGTCCTCGACCAGGCCTCCACCCCCAGGAAGCAGCCCGTGACAGCTGACTAACACCCAGGTACCTGTTTTACTGCACGGTAACAGGGGCACAGGGTGAAAGAAACTCTGCCCATTGTTTCTCGGCGGCGCCCGGAATCGAACCCGGGACCACAGGATCACAAGTCCAGTGTGCTGTCCGCTCGGCCAACTGGCTCCCCGGTCGGAGGGGAGCCGGTGAACAGGTGAATCAGGTTAAAGAATATCTGTCGATTTGCTATTGCATCAACTGAGATTCGATATGGGACCATTAGGATTATAACCAACGAACTCTCTCCGTTTAGACGGTAGGCCTCCAGTTTGTGTGTGTGTGTGTGTGTGTGTGTGTGTGTGTGTGTGTGTGTGTGTGTGTGTGTGTGTGTGTGTGTGTGTGTGTGTGTGTGTGTGTGTGTGTGTGTGTGTGTGTGTGTGTGTGTGTGTTAGAGAGAAATAGATGTAGTAGATATAAAAAAAAGGAAAAATACATATATTTGATTGGCGGGGTCCAAGAGCTAATAACTCGATTCTGCAGATACATATAGTAAATACAAGGAGAAAATAAATACACACACACACACACACACATTAATTGATAATGGACTGTTTTGTGTGCGTATCCATGTGTACTATTGTCAAGACCGACAGACACGTGAAGCTATGTGTGTGTATGTGTACCTGTAATTGAACTGACATGTGTACGGTAATTATCTGTATGTGTCCATGTTAAAGGTACACATTAGTGAATGTGTATTTATGTAAATTGATTGACATATGTACGTGCTGATTAGTGTTACATTAATTTATATGGTTAACATTTATACGTTTGAATGACATAGTTTCCCATTATTGTCACATTTTTTGTTACATGTCTACTATTGTCAAGATGGACAGACACGTCCAGCTATGAGTGTTTATGTGTACCAGTAATTGAACTGACATGTGTACTGCAACTATCTGCGTGTGTCCATTTTAAGGGAATATATTAGTGAATGTTTATTTATGTAAATTGATTGGAATATGTATGTGGACGCTCGGTTAGTGTTACTGTAATTTATATAGTTAACGTTTGAATGACATAGTTTCCCCTCATTGTCACATTTTTTGTTACTATTTCGCTGTTTACTCTCACTCTCTCTGAATCCTGTGGACTAATTGTGCTCACGTGTGTTTGTGTAGGGTAGCGGAACCATATGCTTTTCACAAAATAATTTGCAACTATTTGATAAGAAATATTTCAAAATATCATTTAAGTTTCTAATAAGTATTTTTCTTCCTAACATACAAGTCAATCACACAGTACCTAACCTCAGTCAGAAACACTTTTCTTACTATATCTAGCAAAGTCTTTTGCATATATATCCTATCTTAAATAATTAACAATTTTAATTCATAACTGCCAACCCCCCTCCCATCCAAAGCTTTCAAAGCCACCAAACATCATTCCTTTCCCTTAACCTCTCCCAAATTATCTTTTGCACCAATTCACAACCTAAGGGGCTTTATAGCTGAGTGGACGTCGCTCTCGACTCGTAATCGTAGCTCATTCGATCCCCCGGTAATGGAACAAACGGAAATCAGCAGAGTTTCTATCATTCTGATGCCCCTGTTACCTAGCAGTAAATATGTACCTGGGCGTTAAACAGCTGTTACGGGCTGCTTCCTGTGTGTGTGTGTGTGTGGAATGTTTTTTATTAGTTAGTAATAATTGATTGATTGACAGTTGAGAGGCGGGCCGAAAGAGTAGAGCTCAACCCTCGCAAGCACAACTAGGTGAATACAACTAGATAAATACTAACCAACCACGATCTCGACAATCCATTACACACACAACCCCCCCTCCCCCCCCCCCAATCCCCTAAATCGTTCTACCTAAGTCAATAAAAAATTAAAACAAATCAATTAATTCACCAAACATACTAACTGTAAATAAAGGAACCAAATTTGAGACATACAGCGACTCCAGCGTGGTCTAGTCGGAAGAGAACGTGTTCTCATCTGGATAGATTGCGATCGAGTCTGTCGGAATGGGTGTGTAACTGCAGGGCACAAATATTTGTGTGTCCCCTCCTGTAGCTGCCTCTGTTTCGACAGGTTCCCTGGATAGCTGGATTTGGCCTGGCCCTTGGAAAGTGGGGAAGGGGTGAAATCCGTTGGGCCCACGGATGGATACCTTGGATCCATGGACCTAGAGCAGGTCTAATCACCTGGGATTCGAACCCACGGTGGGAATAAGGGATGAGATATGGGAAGGGGGGGGGGGGGGTTGAAGGATGTTTCCCTGGAACCAAACCTCACATAAACCCGGACACTCACACACACACACCCTCACCTGAACACTCACAGGGGCACTCACACTTACACACACCCATAGACTGTGATAAGGGAGACCATCTGAGGGGACACAGATGGCCTCCTGGACCCACAGGTATAACCGGACACACACGCACCCGGACACTCACAGGGACACATACTCACACACACTCGCCCGGACACTCACAGGGATATACACACTCACACACAGACACACATCCATAGACACAAACTGTGATAAGGGAGACCATCTGAGGGGACACAGATGGCCTCCTGGACACACAAGTATATATCAATATTAAATTTATTATTTATTATTTAATTTTATTAAATTAGTAATCAAATTAATGTTTTTTAATAAATTATTATTTTATTAAATTATTAAATAATTATATTATTAAAACAAATTAAATTAAATTTAATAATTAAATATTTATTATTTAATTTACAAATATGACAGATTTTTTAAATATATATATATATATATATATATATATATATATATATATATATATATATATATATATATATATACATGTGAACAAGCCTTAATGGTCCCCAGGACTATATGCAACTGAAAACTCACATGCCAGAAGTGACTCGAACCCATACTGCCAGGAGCAATGCAACTGGTATGTACAGGACTCCTTAATCCGCTTGTGTCATTTTTTAAGGAATATATTAGTGAATATTTATTTATGTAAATTGATATATATATATATATATATATATATATATATATATATATATATATATATATATATATATATATATATATATATATATATATATGCGAACAAGCCTGAATGGTCCCCAGGACAATATGCAACTGAAAACTCACACCCCAGAAGTGACTCGAACCCATACTCCCAGGTGCAACGCAACTGGTGATGGTCAAGTGGATTAAGGCGTCTTGTACATACCAGTTGCGTTGCACCTGGGAGTATGGGTTCGAGTCACTTCTGGGGTGTGAGTTTTCAGTTATATATATATATATATATATATATATATATATATATATATATATATATATATATATATATATATATATATATATATATATATATATATATATAACTGAAAACTCACACCCCAGAAGTGACTCGAACCCATACTCCCACAACTGGTATGTACAGGGACGCCTTAATCCGCTTGACCATCACGACCGGACATAAGGAAGTGATAGCCGAGGCTATATGAACCACTTCCCCGCCGGCACTCGGATGGTAATCTTGGGCATAGCATTTTATCAAATCACCTCATTCTTTGGGGCACACGTGAGGAACACAAATGCAAACAAGCCTGAATGGTCCCCAGGACTATATACAACTGAAAACTCACACCCCAGAAGTGACTCGAACCCATACTCCCACAACTGGTATGTACAGGGACGCCTTAATCCGCTTGACCATCACGACCGGACATAAGGAAGTGATAGCTGAGGCTATATGAACCACTTCCCCGCCGGCACTCGGATGGTAATCTTGGGCATAGCATTTTATCAAATCACCTCATTCTTTGGGGCACACGTGAGGAACACAAATGCAAACAAGCCTGAATGGTCCCCAGGACTATATACAACTGAAAACTCACACCCCAGAAGTGACTCGAACCCATACTCCCACAACTGGTATGTACAGGGACGCCTTAATCCGCTTGACCATCACGACCGGACATAAGGAAGTGATAGCCGAGGCTATATGAACCACTTCCCCGCCGGCACTCGGATGGTAATCTTGGGCATAGCATTTTATCAAATCACCTCATTCTTTGGGGCACACGTGAGGAACACAAATGCAAACAAGCCTGAATGGTCCCCAGGACTATATACAACTGAAAACTCACACCCCAGAAGTGACTCGAACCCATACTCCCACAACTGGTATGTACAGGGACGCCTTAATCCGCTTGACCATCACGACCGGACATAAGGAAGTGATAGCCGAGGCTATATGAAATATGAGTCACTTCTGGGGTGTGAGTTTTCAGTTGTATATAGTCCTGGGGACCATTCAGGCTTGTTTGCATTTGTGTTCCTCACGTGTGCCCCAAAGAATGAGGTGATTTGATAAAATGCTATGCCCAAGATTACCATCCGAGTGCCGGCGGGGAAGTGGTTCATATAGCCTCGGCTATCACTTCCTTATGTCCGGTCGTGATGGTCAAGCGGATTAAGGCGTCCCTGTACATACCAGTTGTGGGAGTATGGGTTCGAGTCACTTCTGGGGTGTGAGTTTTCAGTTGTATATAGTCCTGGGGACCATTCAGGCTTGTTTGCATTTGTGTTCCTCACGTGTGCCCCAAAGAATGAGGTGATTTGATAAAATGCTATGCCCAAGATTACCATCCGAGTGCCGGCGGGGAAGTGGTTCATATAGCCTCGGCTATCACTTCCTTATGTCCGGTCGTGATGGTCAAGCGGATTAAGGCGTCCCTGTACATACCAGTTGTGGGAGTATGGGTTCGAGTCACTTCTGGGGTGTGAGTTTTCAGTTGTATATAGTCCTGGGGACCATTCAGGCTTGTTTGCATATATATATATATATATATATATATATATATATATATATATATATATATATATATATATATAAAGAGAATGTCTGTCTATGTAATGAGGCCACATGCTGGAGGCTGCAGCCATAAACAGATTTATGTTAAAATTTATTTATTAATATATTATTAAGGCTTATTATTACTAAATTAATGTATTTGTAGAGGGAATGGTCTGGGGTAGGGAACGGGCATAGGTTGGTCAGTGTTGACTTTAGCTTAAGGATTTAGGAATAATTATTAATTATTCTTATCACTCCCCCCCCCCCCCCCTACCAATTTAATTAAGTTAATTGTAAAATAATGCTTGAGATGGCTGAAGACTTTTTCGTACTTAGAAAAAACCTAAATTAAACACATAAAGAAGTTTATTGGTCCTGATTTAAGTTAAAGGAAGAGGTGCAAAGGTGGTGGTGGGAGGGGGGAGGATACGGGATTTAGAGGTGGAATGAAGAGAGGGAACAGGGGGAGTGGTGCAGGTGAAACAGGGAGGAAGAGGGGGGAACAGGGGGTGCTGTACAGGTGAAACAGGGATGGGGATGGGGGAACAGGGGAAGTGGTGCAGATGAAACAGGGATGAAGAGGGTGAAACAGGGGGGAGTGGTGCAGGTGAAACAGGGATAAAGAGGGAGAAACAGAGGGAGTGGTGCAGGTGAAACAGGGATGGGGATGGGGGAACAGGGGGAGTGGTGCAGGTGAAACAGGGATGGGGATGGGGGAACAGGGGGAGTGGTGCAGGTGAAACAGGGATGGGGATAGGGGAACAGGGGGAGTGGTGCAGGTGAAACAGGGATGCAGAGGGAGAAACAAGTGGGAGTTGTGCAGGTGAAACAGGGATTAAAGGAAAATTTATATAAGTAGATAGATGGATGTTTACATTGATTGCTAAATATATACATTGACGGATAGACGGATGCATAGATGCATCCGTCTACCTGGTGGATGGAAAGACATATGAGTAGATGGATGGATAGACAGAAGAGTTGATGGACGGATAAATGGAATATAAATGTTTATAAAGATAAATGGTTGGTTTATGGGAAGATAGATTGACAGATATAAGTAGATAGATAGATGGATCCATTGATAGATTCATTTGTGCTTATCTCTTGAGGTTCTTCTTGAGATGATTTCGGGGCTTTAGTGTCCCCGCGGTCCGGTCCTCGACCAGGCCTCCACCCCCAGGAAGCAGCCCGTGACAGCTGACTAACACCCAGGTACCTGTTTTACTGCACGGTAACAGGGGCACAGGGTGAAAGAAACTCTGCCCATTGTTTCTCGGCGGCGCCCGGAATCGAACCCGGGACCACAGGATCACAAGTCCAGTGAGCTGTCCGCTCGGCCAACTGGCTTCCCGGTCGGAGGGGAGCCGGTGAACAGGTGAATCAGGTTAAAGAATATCTGTCGATTTGCTATTGCATCAACTGAGATTCGATATGGGACCATTAGGATTATAACCAACGAACTCTCTCCGTTTAGACGGTAGGCCTCCAGTTTGTGTGTGTGTGTGTGTGTGTGTGTGTGTGTGTGTGTGTGTGTGTGTGTGTGTGTGTGTGTGTGTGTGTGTGTGTGTGTGTGTGTGTGTGTGTTAGAGAGAAATAGATGTAGTAGATATAAAAAAAAGGAAAAATACATATATTTGATTGGCGGGGTCCAAGAGCTAATAACTCGATTCTGCAGATACATATAGTAAATACAAGGAGAAAATAAATACACACACACACACACACATTAATTGATAATGGACTGTTTTGTGTGCGTATCCATGTGTACTATTGTCAAGACCGACAGACACGTGAAGCTATGTGTGTGTATGTGTACCTGTAATTGAACTGACATGTGTACGGTAATTATCTGTATGTGTCCATGTTAAAGGTACACATTAGTGAATGTGTATTTATGTAAATTGATTGACATATGTACGTGTGCGCGCTGATTAGTGTTACATTAATTTATATGGTTAACATTTATACGTTTGAATGACATAGTTTCCCATTATTGTCACATTTTTTGTTACATGTCTACTATTGTCAAGATGGACAGACACGTCCAGCTATGAGTGTTTATGTGTACCAGTAATTGAACTGACATGTGTACTGCAACTATCTGCGTGTGTCCATTTTAAGGGAATATATTAGTGAATGTTTATTTATGTAAATTGATTGGAATATGTATGTGGACGCTCGGTTAGTGTTACTGTAATTTATATAGTTAACGTTTGAATGACATAGTTTCCCCTCATTGTCACATTTTTTGTTACTATTTCGCTGTTCACTCTCACTCTCTCTGAATCCTGTGGACTAATTGTGCTCACGTGTGTTTGTGTAGGGTAGCGGAACCATATGCTTTTCACAAAATAATTTGCAACTATTTGATAAGAAATATTTCAAAATATCATTTAAGTTTCTAATAAGTATTTTTCTTCCTAACATACAAGTCAATCACACAGTACCTAACCTCAGTCAGAAACACTTTTCTTACTATATCTAGCAAAGTCTTTTGCATATATATCCTATCTTAAATAATTAACAATTTTAATTCATAACTGCCAACCCCCCTCCTATCCAAAGCTTTCAAAGCCACCAAACATCATTCCTTTCCCTTAACCTCTCCCAAATTATCTTTTGCACCAATTCACAACCTAGGGGGCTTTATAGCTGAGTGGACGTCGCTCTCGACTCGTAATCGTAGCTCATTCGATCCCCCGGTAATGGAACAAACGGAAATCAGCAGAGTTTCTATCATTCTGATGCCCCTGTTACCTAGCAGTAAATATGTACCTGGGCGTTAGACAGCTGTTACGGGCTGCTTCCTGTGTGTGTGTGTGTGTGGAATGTTTTTTATTAGTTAGTAATAATTGATTGATTGACAGTTGAGAGGCGGGCCGAAAGAGTAGAGCTCAACCCTCGCAAGCACAACTAGGTGAATACAACTAGATAAATACTAACCAACCACGATCTCGACAATCCATTACACACACAACCCCCCCTCCCCCCCCCCCTCAATCCCCTAAATCGTTCTACCTAAGTCAATAAAAAATTAAAACAAATCAATTAATTCACCAAACATACTAACTGTAAATAAAGGTACCAAATTTGAGACATACAGCGACTCCAGCGTGGTCTAGTCGGAAGAGAACGTGTTCTCATCTGGATAGATTGCGATCGAGTCTGTCGGAATGGGTGTGTAACTGCAGGGCACAAATATTTGTGTGTCCCCTCCTGTAGCTGCCTCTGTTTCGACAGGTTCCCTGGATAGCTGGATTTGGCCTGGCCCTTGGAAAGTGGGGAAGGGGTGAAATCCGTTGGGCCCACGGATGGATACCTTGGATCCATGGACCTAGAGCAGGTCTAATCACCTGGGATTCGAACCCACGGTGGGAATAAGGGATGAGATATGGGAAGGGGGGGGGGGGGTTGAAGGATGTTTCCCTGGAACCAAACCTCACATAAACCCGGACACTCACACACACACACCCTCACCTGAACACTCACAGGGGCACTCACACTTACACACACCCATAGACTGTGATAAGGGAGACCATCTGAGGGGACACAGATGGCCTCCTGGACCCACAGGTATAACCGGACACACACGCACCCGGACACTCACAGGGACACATACTCACACACACTCGCCCGGACACTCACAGGGATATACACACTCACACACAGACACACATCCATAGACACAAACTGTGATAAGGGAGACCATCTGAGGGGACACAGATGGCCTCCTGGACACACAACACACAAGTATATATCAATATTAAATTTATTATTTATTATTTAATTTTATTAAATTAGTAATCAAATTAATGTTTTTTAATAAATTATTATTTTATTAAATTATTAAATAATTATATTATTAAAACAAATTAAATTAAATTTAATAATTAAATATTTATTATTTAATTTACAAATATGACAGATTTTTTAAATATATATATATATATATATATATATATATATATATATATATATATATATATACATGTGAACAAGCCTTAATGGTCCCCAGGACTATATGCAACTGAAAACTCACATGCCAGAAGTGACTCGAACCCATACTGCCAGGAGCAATGCAACTGGTATGTACAGGACTCCTTAATCCGCTTGTGTCATTTTTTAAGGAATATATTAGTGAATATTTATTTATGTAAATTGATATATATATATATATATATATATATTTATATATATATATATATATATATATATATATATATATATATATATATATGCGAACAAGCCTGAATGGTCCCCAGGACAATATGCAACTGAAAACTCACACCCCAGAAGTGACTCGAACCCATACTCCCAGGTGCAACGCAACTGGTGATGGTCAAGTGGATTAAGGCGTCTTGTACATACCAGTTGCGTTGCACCTGGGAGTATGGGTTCGAGTCACTTCTGGGGTGTGAGTTTTCAGTTATATATATATATATATATATATATATATATATATATATATATATATATATATATATATATATATATATATATATATATATATATATATATAAAGTTGTGCAGAATGTCTGTCTATGTAATGAGGCCACATGCTGGAGGCTGCAGCCATAAACAGATTTATTTTAAAATTTATTTATTAATATATTATTAAGGCTTATTATTACTAAATTAATGTATTTGTAGAGGGAATGGTCTGGGGTAGGGAACGGGCATAGGTTGGTCAGTGTTGACTTTAGCTTAAGGATTTAGGAATAATTATTAATTATTCTTATCACTCCCCCCCCCCCTACCAATTTAATTAAGTTAATTGTAAAATAATGCTTGAGATGGCTGAAGACTTTTTCGTACTTAGAAAAAACCTAAATTAAACACATAAAGAAGTTTATTGGTCCTGATTTAAGTTAAAGGAAGAGGTGCAAAGGTGGTGGTGGGAGGGGGGAGGATACAGGATTTAGAGGTGGAATGAAGAGAGGGAACAGGGGGAGTGGTGCAGGTGAAACAGGGAGGAAGAGGGGGGAACAGGGGGTGCTGTACAGGTGAAACAGGGATGGGGATGGGGGAACAGGGGAAGTGGTGCAGATGAAACAGGGATGAAGAGGGTGAAACAGGGGGGAGTGGTGCAGGTGAAACAGGGATAAAGAGGGAGAAACAGAGGGAGTGGTGCAGGTGAAACAGGGATGGGGATGGGGGAACAGGGGGAGTGGTGCAGGTGAAACAGGGATGGGGATGGGGGAACAGGGGGAGTGGTGCAGGTGAAACAGGGATGGGGATTGGGGAACAGGGGGAATGGTGCAGGTGAAACAGGGATGCAGAGGGAGAAACAAGGGGGAGTTGTGCAGGTGTAACAGGGATTAAAGGAAAATTTATATAAGTAGATAGATGGATGTTTACATTGATTGCTAAATATATACATTGACGGATAGACGGATGCATAGATGCATCCGTCTACCTGGTGGATGGAAAGACATGAGTAGATGGATGGATAGACAGAAGAGTTGATGGACGGATAAATGGAATATAAATGTTTATAAAGATAAATGGTTGGTTTATGGGAAGATAGATTGACAGATATAAGTAGATAGATAGATGGATCCATTGATGGATTCATTTGTGCTTATCTCTTGAGGTTCTTCTTGAGATGATTTCGGGGCTTTAGTGTCCCCGCGGTCCGGTCCTCGACCAGGCCTCCACCCCCAGGAAGCAGCCCGTGACAGCTGACTAACACCCAGGTACCTGTTTTACTGCACGGTAACAGGGGCAAAGGGTGAAAGAAACTCTGCCCATTGTTTCTCGGCGGCGCCCGGAATCGAACCCGGGACCACAGGATCACAAGTCCAGTGTGCTGTCCGCTCGGCCAACTGGCTCCCCGGTCGGAGGGGAGCCGGTGAACAGGTGAATCAGGTTAAAGAATATCTGTCGATTTGCTATTGCATCAACTGAGATTCGATATGGGACAATTAGGATTATAACCAACGAACTCTCTCCGTTTAGACGGTAGGCCTCCAGTTTGTGTGTGTGTGTGTGTGTGTGTGTGTGTGTGTGTGTGTGTGTGTGTGTGTGTGTGTGTGTGTGTGTGTGTGTGTGTGTGTGTGTGTGTGTGTGTGTGTGTTAGAGAGAAATAGATGTAGTAGATATAAAAAAAAGGAAAAATACATATATTTGATTGGCGGGGTCCAAGAGCTAATAACTCGATTCTGCAGATACATATAGTAAATACAAGGAGAAAATAAATACACACACACACACATTAATTGATAATGGACTGTTTTGTGTGCGTATCCATGTGTACTATTGTCAAGACCGACAGACACGTGAAGCTATGTGTGTGTATGTGTACCTGTAATTGAACTGACATGTGTACGGTAATTATCTGTATGTGTCCATGTTAAAGGTACACATTAGTGAATGTGTATTTATGTAAATTGATTGACATATGTACGTGTGCGCGCTGATTAGTGTTACATTAATTTATATGGTTAACATTTATACGTTTGAATGACATAGTTTCCCATTATTGTCACATTTTTTGTTACATGTCTACTATTGTCAAGATGGACAGACACGTCCAGCTATGAGTGTTTATGTGTACCAGTAATTGAACTGACATGTGTACTGCAACTATCTGCGTGTGTCCATTTTAAGGGAATATATTAGTGAATGTTTATTTATGTAAATTGATTGGAATATGTATGTGGACGCTCGGTTAGTGTTACTGTAATTTATATAGTTAACGTTTGAATGACATAGTTTCCCCTCATTGTCACATTTTTTGTTACTATTTCGCTGTTCACTCTCACTCTCTCTGAATCCTGTGCACTAATTGTGCTCACGTGTGTTTGTGTAGGGTAGCGGAACCATATGCTTTTCACAACATAATTTGCAACTATTTGATAAGAAATATTTCAAAATATCATTTAAGTTTCTAATAAGTATTTTTCTTCCTAACATACAAGTCAATCACACAGTACCTAACCTCAGTCAGAAACACTTTTCTTACTATATCTAGCAAAGTCTTTTGCATATATATCCTATCTTAAATAATTAACAATTTTAATTCATAACTGCCAACCCCCCTCCCATCCAAAGCTTTCAAAGCCACCAAACATCATTCCTTTCCCTTAACCTCTCCCAAATTATCTTTTGCACCAATTCACAACCTAGGGGGCTTTATAGCTGAGTGGACGTCGCTCTCGACTCGTAATCGTAGCTCATTCGATCCCCCGGTAATGGAACAAACGGAAATCAGCAGAGTTTCTATCATTCTGATGCCCCTGTTACCTAGCAGTAAATATGTACCTGGGCGTTAGACAGCTGTTACGGGCTGCTTCCTGTGTGTGTGTGTGTGTGGAATGTTTTTTATTAGTTAGTAATAATTGATTGATTGACAGTTGAGAGGCGGGCCGAAAGAGTAGAGCTCAACCCTCGCAAGCACAACTAGGTGAATACAACTAGATAAATACTAACCAACCACGATCTCGACAATCCATTACACACACAACCCCCCCTCCCCCCCCCCCCCAATCCCCTAAATCGTTCTACCTAAGTCAATAAAAAATTAAAACAAATCAATTAATTCACCAAACATACTAACTGTAAATAAAGGAACCAAATTTGAGACATACAGCGACTCCAGCGTGGTCTAGTCGGAAGAGAACGTGTTCTCATCTGGATAGATTGCGATCGAGTCTGTCGGAATGGGTGTGTAACTGCAGGGCACAAATATTTGTGTGTCCCCTCCTGTAGCTGCCTCTGTTTCGACAGGTTCCCTGGATAGCTGGATTTGGCCTGGCCCTTGGAAAGTGGGGAAGGGGTGAAATCCGTTGGGCCCACGGATGGATACCTTGGATCCATGGACCTAGAGCAGGTCTAATCACCTGGGATTCGAACCCACGGTGGGAATAAGGGATGAGATATGGGGAAGGGGGGGGGGGTTGAAGGATGTTTCCCTGGAACCAAACCTCACATAAACCCGGACACTCACACACACACACCCTCACCTGAACACTCACAGGGGCACTCACACTTACACACACCCATAGACTGTGATAAGGGAGACCATCTGAGGGGACACAGATGGCCTCCTGTACCCACAGGTATAACCGGACACACACGCACCCGGACACTCACAGGGACACATACTCACACACACTCGCCCGGACACTCACAGGGATATACACACTCACACACAGACACACATCCATAGACACAAACTGTGATAAGGGAGACCATCTGAGGGGACACAGATGGCCTCCTGGACACACAAGTATATATCAATATTAAATTTATTATTTATTATTTAATTTTATTAAATTAGTAATCAAATTAATGTTTTTTAATAAATTATTATTTTATTAAATTATTAAATAATTATATTATTAAAACAAATTAAATTAAATTTAATAATTAAATATTTATTATTTAATTTACAAATATGACAGATTTTTTAAATATATATATATATATATATATATATATATATATATATATATATATATATATATATATATATATATATATATATATATATACATGTGAACAAGCCTTAATGGTCCCCAGGACTATATGCAACTGAAAACTCACATGCCAGAAGTGACTCGAACCCATATTGCCAGGAGCAATGCAACTGGTATGTACAGGACTCCTTAATCCGCTTGTGTCATTTTTTAAGGAATATATTAGTGAATATTTATTTATGTAAATTGATATATATATATATATATATATATATATATATATATATATATATATATATATATATATATATATATATATATATATATATATATATATATATATATATATATATATATATATATATATATGCGAACAAGCCTGAATGGTCCCCAGGACAATATGCAACTGAAAACTCACACCCCAGAAGTGACTCGAACCCATACTCCCAGGTGCAACGCAACTGGTGATGGTCAAGTGGATTAAGGCGTCTTGTACATACCAGTTGCGTTGCACCTGGGAGTATGGGCTCGAGTCACTTCTGGGGTGTGAGTTTTCAGTTATATATATATATATATATATATATATATATATATATATATATATATATATATATATATATATATATATATATATATATATATATATATATATAAATATATATATATATAAATATATATATATATATATATATATATATATATATATATATAAAGAGAATGTCTGTCTATGTAATGAGGCCACATGCTGGAGGCTGCAGCCATAAACAGATTTATTTTAAAATTTATTTATTAATATATTATTAAGGCTTATTATTACTAAATTAATGTATTTGTAGAGGGAATGGTCTGGGGTAGGGAACGGGCATAGGTTGGTCAGTGTTGACTTTAGCTTAAGGATTTAGGAATAATTATTAATTATTCTTATCACTCCCCCCCCCCCTACCAATTTAATTAAGTTAATTGTAAAATAATGCTTGAGATGGCTGAAGACTTTTTCGTACTTAGAAAAAACCTAAATTAAACACATAAAGAAGTTTATTGGTCCTGATTTAAGTTAAAGGAAGAGGTGCAAAGGTGGTGGTGGGAGGGGGGAGGATACGGGATTTAGAGGTGGAATGAAGAGAGGGAACAGGGGGAGTGGTGCAGGTGAAACAGGGAGGAAGAGGGGGGAACAGGGGGTGCTGTACAGGTGAAACAGGGATGGGGATGGGGGAACAGGGGAAGTGGTGCAGATGAAACAGGGATGAAGAGGGTGAAACAGGGGGGAGTGGTGCAGGTGAAACAGGGATAAAGAGGGAGAAACAGAGGGAGTGGTGCAGGTGAAACAGGGATGGGGATGGGGGAACAGGGGGAGTGGTGCAGGTGAAACAGGGATGGGGATGGGGGAACAGGGGGAGTGGTGCAGGTGAAACAGGGATGGGGATAGGGGAACAGGGGGAGTGGTGCAGGTGAAACAGGGATGCAGAGGGAGAAACAAGTGGGAGTTGTGCAGGTGAAACAGGGATTAAAGGAAAATTTATATAAGTAGATAGATGGATGTTTACATTGATTGCTAAATATATACATTGACGGATAGACGGATGCATAGATGCATCCGTCTACCTGGTGGATGGAAAGACATATGAGTAGATGGATGGATAGACAGAAGAGTTGATGGACGGATAAATGGAATATAAATGTTTATAAAGATAAATGGTTGGTTTATGGGAAGATAGATTGACAGATATAAGTAGATAGATAGATGGATCCATTGATGGATTCATTTGTGCTTATCTCTTGAGGTTCTTCTTGAGATGATTTCGGGGCTTTAGTGTCCCCGCGGTCCGGTCCTCGACCAGGCCTCCACCCCCAGGAAGCAGCCCGTGACAGCTGACTAACACCCAGCTACCTGTTTTACTGCACGGTAACAGGGGCACAGGGTGAAAGAAACTCTGCCCATTGTTTCTCGGCGGCGCCCGGAATCGAACCCGGGACCACAGGATCACAAGTCCAGTGTGCTGTCCGCTCGGCCAACTGGCTCCCCGGTCGGAGGGGAGCCGGTGAACAGGTGAATCAGGTTAAAGAATATCTGTCGATTTGCTATTGCATCAACTGAGATTCGATATGGGACCATTAGGATTATAACCAACGAACTCTCTCCGTTTAGACGGTAGGCCTCCAGTTTGTGTGTGTGTGTGTGTGTGTGTGTGTGTGTGTGTGTGTGTGTGTGTGTGTGTGTGTGTGTGTGTGTGTGTGTGTGTGTGTGTGTGTGTGTGTGTGTGTGTGTGTGTGTGTGTGTGTTAGAGAGAAATAGATGTAGTAGATATAAAAAAAAGGAAAAATACATATATTTGATTGGCGGGGTCCTAGAGCTAATAACTCGATTCTGCAGATACATATAGTAAATACAAGGAGAAAATAAATACACACACACACACACACACATTAATTGATAATGGACTGTTTTGTGTGCGTATCCATGTGTACTATTGTCAAGACCGACAGACACGTGAAGCTATGTGTGTGTATGTGTACCTGTAATTGAACTGACATGTGTACGGTAATTATCTGTATGTGTCCATGTTAAAGGTACACATTAGTGAATGTGTATTTATGTAAATTGATTGACATATGTACGTGTGCGCGCTGATTAGTGTTACATTAATTTATATGGTTAACATTTATACGTTTGAATGACAGTTTCCCATTATTGTCACATTTTTTGTTACATGTCTACTATTGTCAAGATGGACAGACACGTCCAGCTATGAGTGTTTATGTGTACCAGTAATTGAACTGACATGTGTACTGCAACTATCTGCGTGTGTCCATTTTAAGGGAATATATTAGTGAATGTTTATTTATGTAAATTGATTGGAATATGTATGTGGACGCTCGGTTAGTGTTACTGTAATTTATATAGTTAACGTTTGAATGACATAGTTTCCCCTCATTGCCACATTTTTTGTTACTATTTCGCTGTTCACTCTCACTCTCTCTGAATCCTGTGGACTAATTGTGCTCACGTGTGTTTGTGTAGGGGAGCGGAACCATATGCTTTTCACAAAATAATTTGCAACTATTTGATAAGAAATATTTCAAAATATCATTTAAGTTTCTAATAAGTATTTTTCTTCCTAACATACAAGTCAATCACACAGTACCTAACCTCAGTCAGAAACACTTTTCTTACTATATCTAGCAAAGTCTTTTGCATATATATCCTATCTTAAATAATTAACAATTTTAATTCATAACTGCCAACCCCCCTCCCATCCAAAGCTTTCAAAGCCACCAAACATCATTCCTTTCCCTTAACCTCTCCCAAATTATCTTTTGCACCAATTCACAACCTAGGGGGCATTATAGCTGAGTGGACGTCGCTCTCGACTCGTAATCGTAGCTCATTCGATCCCCCGGTAATGGAACAAACGGAAATCAGCAGAGTTTCTATCATTCTGATGCCCCTGTTGCCTAGCAGTAAATATGTACCTGGGCGTTAGACAGCTGTTACGGGCTGCTTCCTGTGTGTGTGTGTGTGTGGAATGTTTTTTATTAGTTAGTAATAATTGATTGATTGACAGTTGAGAGGCGGGCCGAAAGAGTAGAGCTCAACCCTCGCAAGCACAACTAGGTGAATACAACTAGATAAATACTAACCAACCACGATCTCGACAATCCATTACACACACAACCCCCCCTCCCCCCCCCAATCCCCTAAATCGTTCTACCTAAGTCAATAAAAAATTAAAACAAATCAATTAATTCACCAAACATACTAACTGTAAATAAAGGAACCAAATTTGAGACATACAGCGACTCCAGCGTGGTCTAGTCGGAAGAGAACGTGTTCTCATCTGGATAGATTGCGATCGAGTCTGTCGGAATGGGTGTGTAACTGCAGGGCACAAATATTTGTGTGTCCCCTCCTGTAGCTACCTCTGTTTCGACAGGTTCCCTGGATAGCTGGATTTGGCCTGGCCCTTGGAAAGTGGGGAAGGGGTGAAATCCGTTGGGCCCACGGATGGATACCTTGGATCCATGGACCTAGAGCAGGTCTAATCACCTGGGATTCGAACCCACGGTGGGAATAAGGGATGAGATATGGGAAGGGGGGGGGGGGGTTGAAGGATGTTTCCCTGGAACCAAACCTCACATAAACCCGGACACTCACACACACACACCCTCACCTGAACACTCACAGGGGCACTCACACTTACACACACCCATAGACTGTGATAAGGGAGACCATCTGAGGGGACACAGATGGCCTCCTGGACCCACAGGTATAACCGGACACACACGCACCCGGACACTCACAGGGACACATACTCACACACACTCGCCCGGACACTCACAGGGATATACACACTCACACACAGACACACATCCATAGACACAAACTGTGATAAGGGAGACCATCTGAGGGGACACAGATGGCCTCCTGGACACACAAGTATATATCAATATTAAATTTATTATTTATTATTTAATTTTATTAAATTAGTAATCAAATTAATGTTTTTTAATAAATTATTATTTTATTAAATTATTAAATAATTATATTATTAAAACAAATTAAATTAAATTTAATAATTAAATATTTATTATTTAATTTACAAATATGACAGATTTTTTAAATATATATATATATGCAACAATGATCACAAAAACACTGATCCAAGTATGCAGAATAACCACATATGAAAAAAACGCGTTAAGCATTTTCTATTTTTCATATGTGGTTATTCTGCATATATATATATATATATATATATATATATATATATATATATATATATATATATATATATATATATATATATATATATATATATATATATATATATATATATATAGCTTCTTCTATAGCTCCTCCTATATAGCTTCTTCTCCGAGGCTATGGGTCCCCACATTGGCACCAGAGGTGGTACCCTCACAAACTTTTATATATATATATATATATATATATATATATATATATATATATATATATATACATGTGAACAAGCCTTAATGGTCCCCAGGACTATATGCAACTGAAAACTCACATGCCAGAAGTGACTCGAACCCATACTGCCAGGAGCAATGCAACTGGTATGTACAGGACTCCTTAATCCGCTTGTGTCATTTTTTAAGGAATATATTAGTGAATATTTATTTATGTAAATTGATATATATATATATATATATATATATATATATATATATATATATATATATATATATATATATATATATATATATATAAAGAGAATGTCTGTCTATGTAATGAGGCCACATGCTGGAGGCTGCAGCCATACACAGATTTATTTTAAAATTTATTTATTAATATATTATTAAGGCTTATTATTACTAAATTAATGTATTTGTAGAGGGAATGGTCTGGGGTAGGGAACGGGCATAGGTTGGTCAGTGTTGACTTTAGCTTAAGGATTTAGGAATAATTATTAATTATTCTTATCACTCCCCCCCCCCCCCTACCAATTTAATTAAGTTAATTGTAAAATAATGCTTGAGATGGCTGAAGACTTTTTCGTACTTAGAAAAAACCTAAATTAAACACATAAAGAAGTTTATTGGTCCTGATTTAAGTTAAAGGAAGAGGTGCAAAGGTGGTGGTGGGAGGGGGGAGGATACAGGATTTAGAGGTGGAATGAAGAGAGGGAACAGGGGGAGTGGTGCAGGTGAAACAGGGAGGAAGAGGGGGGAACAGGGGGTGCTGTACAGGTGAAACAGGGATGGGGATGGGGGAACAGGGGAAGTGGTGCAGATGAAACAGGGATGAAGAGGGTGAAACAGGGGGGAGTGGTGCAGGTGAAACAGGGATAAAGAGGGAGAAACAGAGGGAGAAACAGAGGGAGTGGTGCAGGTGAAACAGGGATGGGGATGGGGGAACAGGGGGAGTGGTGCAGGTGAAATAGGGATGGGGATGGGGGAACAGGGGGAGTGGTGCAGGTGAAACAGGGATGGGGATAGGGGAA
Organism: Procambarus clarkii; assembly: GCF_040958095.1. NCBI lineage: Eukaryota > Metazoa > Arthropoda > Malacostraca > Decapoda > Cambaridae > Procambarus > Procambarus clarkii. The sequence continues at coordinate 5,719,549 of NC_091168.1, forward strand.
CAGGGGGAGTGGTGCAGGTGAAACAGGGATGCAGAGGGAGAAACAAGGGGGAGTTGTGCAGGTGAAACAGGGATTAAAGGAAAATTTATATAAGTAGATAGATGGATGTTTACATTGATTGCTAAATATATACATTGACGGATAGACGGATGCATAGATGCATCCGTCTACCTGGTGGATGGAAAGATATATGAGTAGATGGATGGATAGACAGAAGAGTTGATGGACGGATAAATGGAATATAAATGTTTATAAAGATAAATGGTTGGTTTATGGGAAGATAGATTGACAGATATAAGTAGATAGATAGATGGATCCATTGATGGATTCATTTGTGCTTATCTCTTGAGGTTCTTCTTGAGATGATTTCGGGGCTTTAGTGTCCCCGCGGTCCGGTCCTCGACCAGGCCTCCACCCCCAGGAAGCAGCCCGTGACAGCTGACTAACACCCAGGTACCTGTTTTACTGCACGGTAACAGGGGCACAGGGTGAAAGAAACTCTGCCCATTGTTTCTCGGCGGCGCCCGGAATCGAACCCGGGACCACAGGATCACAAGTCCAGTGTGCTGTCCGCTCGGCCAACTGGCTCCCCGGTCGGAGGGGAGCCGGTGAACAGGTGAATCAGGTTAAAGAATATCTGTCGATTTGCTATTGCATCAACTGAGATTCGATATGGGACCATTAGGATTATAACCAACGAACTCTCTCCGTTTAGACGGTAGGCCTCCAGTTTGTGTGTGTGTGTGTGTGTGTGTGTGTGTGTGTGTGTGTGTGTGTGTGTGTGTGTGTGTGTGTGTGTTTGTGTGTGTGTGTGTGTGTGTGTGTGTGTGTGTGTGTGTGTGTGTGTGTGTGTGTGTGTGTGTGTGTGTGTGTGTGTGTGTGTGTGTGTGTGTGTGTTAGAGAGAAATAGATGTAGTAGATATAAAAAAAAGGAAAAATACATATATTTGATTGGCGGGGTCCAAGAGCTAATAACTCGATTCTGCAGATACATATAGTAAATACAAGGAGAAAATAAATACACACACACACACACACACATTAATTGATAATGGACTGTTTTGTGTGCGTATCCATGTGTACTATTGTCAAGACCGACAGACACGTGAAGCTATGTGTGTGTATGTGTACCTGTAATTGAACTGACATGTGTACGGTAATTATCTGTATGTGTCCATGTTAAAGGTACACATTAGTGAATGTGTATTTATGTAAATTGATTGACATATGTACGTGTGCGCGCTGATTAGTGTTACATTAATTTATATGGTTAACATTTATACGTTTGAATGACATAGTTTCCCATTATTGTCACATTTTTTGTTACATGTCTACTATTGTCAAGATGGACAGACACGTCCAGCTATGAGTGTTTATGTGTACCAGTAATTGAACTGACATGTGTACTGCAACTATCTGCGTGTGTCCATTTAAAGGGAATATATTAGTGAATGTTTATTTATGTAAATTGATTGGAATATGTATGTGGACGCTCGGTTAGTGTTACTGTAATTTATATAGTTAACGTTTGAATGACATAGTTTCCCCTCATTGTCACATTTTTTGTTACTATTTCGCTGTTCACTCTCACTCTCTCTGAATCCTGTGGACTAATTGTGCTCACGTGTGTTTGTGTAGGGTAGCGGAACCATATGCTTTTCACAAAATAATTTGCAACTATTTGATAAGAAATATTTCAAAATATCATTTAAGTTTCTAATAAGTATTTTTCTTCCTAACATACAAGTCAATCACACAGTACCTAACCTCAGTCAGAAACACTTTTCTTACTATATCTAGCAAAGTCTTTTGCATATATATCCTATCTTAAATAATTAACAATTTTAATTCATAACTGCCAACCCCCCTCCCATCCAAAGCTTTCAAAGCCACCAAACATCATTCCTTTCCCTTAACCTCTCCCAAATTATCTTTTGCACCAATTCACAACCTAGGGGGCATTATAGCTGAGTGGACGTCGCTCTCGACTCGTAATCGTAGCTCATTCGATCCCCCGGTAATGGAACAAACGGAAATCAGCAGAGTTTCTATCATTCTGATGCCCCTGTTGCCTAGCAGTAAATATGTACCTGGGCGTTAGACAGCTGTTACGGGCTGCTTCCTGTGTGTGTGTGTGTGTGGAATGTTTTTTATTAGTTAGTAATAATTGATTGATTGACAGTTGAGAGGCGGGCCGAAAGAGTAGAGCTCAACCCTCGCAAGCACAACTAGGTGAATACAACTAGATAAATACTAACCAACCACGATCTCGACAATCCATTACACACACAACCCCCCCTCCCCCCCCCCCCAATCCCCTAAATCGTTCTACCTAAGTCAATAAAAAATTAAAACAAATCAATTAATTCACCAAACATACTAACTGTAAATAAAGGAACCAAATTTGAGACATACAGCGACTCCAGCGTGGTCTAGTCGGAAGAGAACGTGTTCTCATCTGGATAGATTGCGATCGAGTCTGTCGGAATGGGTGTGTAACTGCAGGGCACAAATATTTGTGTGTCCCCTCCTGTAGCTACCTCTGTTTCGACAGGTTCCCTGGATAGCTGGATTTGGCCTGGCCCTTGGAAAGTGGGGAAGGGGTGAAATCCGTTGGGCCCACGGATGGATACCTTGGATCCATGGACCTAGAGCATGTCTAATCACCTGGGATTCGAACCCACGGTGGGAATAAGGGATGAGATATGGGAAGGGGGGGGGGGTTGAAGGATGTTTCCCTGGAACCAAACCTCACATAAACCCGGACACTCACACACACACACCCTCACCTGAACACTCACAGGGGCACTCACACTTACACACACCCATAGACTGTGATAAGGGAGACCATCTGAGGGGACACAGATGGCCTCCTGGACCCACAGGTATAACCGGACACACACGCACCCGGACACTCACAGGGACACATACTCACACACACTCGCCCGGACACTCACAGGGATATACACACTCACACACAGACACACATCCATAGACACAAACTGTGATAAGGGAGACCATCTGAGGGGACACAGATGGCCTCCTGGACACACAAGTATATATCAATATTAAATTTATTATTTATTATTTAATTTTATTAAATTAGTAATCAAATTAATGTTTTTTAATAAATTATTATTTTATTAAATTATTAAATAATTATATTATTAAAACAAATTAAATTAAATTTAATAATTAAATATTTATTATTTAATTTACAAATATGACAGATTTTTTAAATATATATATATATGCAACAATGATCACAAAAACCCTGATCCAAGTATGCAGAATAACCACATATGAAAAAAACGCGTTAAGCATTTTCTATTTTTCATATGTGGTTATTCTGCATATATATATATATATATATATATATATATATATATATATATATATATATATATATATATATATATATATATATATATATATATATATATAGCTTCTTCTATAGCTCCTCCTATATAGCTTCTTCTCCGAGGCTATGGGTCCCCACATTGGCACCAGAGGTGGTACCCTCACAAACTTTTATATATATATATATATATATATATATATATATATATATATATATATATATATATATATATACATGTGAACAAGCCTTAATGGTCCCCAGGACTATATGCAACTGAAAACTCACATGCCAGAAGTGACTCGAACCCATACTGCCAGGAGCAATGCAACTGGTATGTACAGGACTCCTTAATCCGCTTGTGTCATTTTTTAAGGAATATATTAGTGAATATTTATTTATGTAAATTGATATATATATATATATATATATATATATATATATATATATATATATATATATATATATATATATATATATATATATATATATATATATATATATATATATATATATATATAAAGAGAATGTCTGTCTATGTAATGAGGCCACATGCTGGAGGCTGCAGCCATACACAGATTTATTTTAAAATTTATTTATTAATATATTATTAAGGCTTATTATTACTAAATTAATGTATTTGTAGAGGGAATGGTCTGGGGTAGGGAACGGGCATAGGTTGGTCAGTGTTGACTTTAGCTTAAGGATTTAGGAATAATTATTAATTATTCTTATCACTCCCCCCCCCCCCCCTACCAATTTAATTAAGTTAATTGTAAAATAATGCTTGAGATGGCTGAAGACTTTTTCGTACTTAGAAAAAACCTAAATTAAACACATAAAGAAGTTTATTGGTCCTGATTTAAGTTAAAGGAAGAGGTGCAAAGGTGGTGGTGGGAGGGGGAGGATACAGGATTTAGAGGTGGAATGAAGAGAGGGAACAGGGGGAGTGGTGCAGGTGAAACAGGGAGGAAGAGGGGGGAACAGGGGGTGCTGTACAGGTGAAACAGGGATGGGGATGGGGGAACAGGGGAAGTGGTGCAGATGAAACAGGGATGAAGAGGGTGAAACAGGGGGGAGTGGTGCAGGTGAAACAGGGATAAAGAGGGAGAAACAGAGGGAGTGGTGCAGGTGAAACAGGGATGGGGATGGGGGAACAGGGGGAGTGGTGCAGGTGAAATAGGGATGGGGATGGGGGAACAGGGGGAGTGGTGCAGGTGAAACAGGGATGGGGATAGGGGAACAGGGGGAGTGGTGCAGGTGAAACAGGGATGCAGAGGGAGAAACAAGGGGGAGTTGTGCAGGTGAAACAGGGATTAAAGGAAAATTTATATAAGTAGATAGATGGATGTTTACATTGATTGCTAAATATATACATTGACGGATAGACGGATGCATAGATGCATCCGTCTACCTGGTGGATGGAAAGATATATGAGTAGATGGATGGATAGACAGAAGAGTTGATGGACGGATAAATGGAATATAAATGTTTATAAAGATAAATGGTTGGTTTATGGGAAGATAGATTGACAGATATAAGTAGATAGATAGATGGATCCATTGATGGATTCATTTGTGCTTATCTCTTGAGGTTCTTCTTGAGATGATTTCGGGGCTTTAGTGTCCCCGCGGTCCGGTCCTCGACCAGGCCTCCACCCCCAGGAAGCAGCCCGTGACAGCTGACTAACACCCAGGTACCTGTTTTACTGCACGGTAACAGGGGCACAGGGTGAAAGAAACTCTGCCCATTGTTTCTCGGCGGCGCCCGGAATCGAACCCGGGACCACAGGATCACAAGTCCAGTGTGCTGTCCGCTCGGCCAACTGGCTCCCCGGTCGGAGGGGAGCCGGTGAACAGGTGAATCAGGTTAAAGAATATCTGTCGATTTGCTATTGCATCAACTGAGATTCGATATGGGACCATTAGGATTATAACCAACGAACTCTCTCCGTTTAGACGGTAGGCCTCCAGTTTGTGTGTGTGTGTGTGTGTGTGTGTGTGTGTGTGTGTGTGTGTGTGTGTGTGTGTGTGTGTGTGTGTGTGTGTGTGTGTGTGTGTGTGTGTGTGTGTGTGTGTGTGTGTGTGTGTGTGTGTGTGTGTGTGTGTTAGAGAGAAATAGATGTAGTAGATATAAAAAAAAGGAAAAATACATATATTTGATTGGCGGGGTCCAAGAGCTAATAACTCGATTCTGCAGATACATATAGTAAATACAAGGAGAAAATAAATACACACACACACACACACATTAATTGATAATGGACTGTTTTGTGTGCGTATCCATGTGTACTATTGTCAAGACCGACAGACACGTGAAGCTATGTGTGTGTATGTGTACCTGTAATTGAACTGACATGTGTACGGTAATTATCTGTATGTGTCCATGTTAAAGGTACACATTAGTGAATGTGTATTTATGTAAATTGATTGACATATGTACGTGTGCGCGCTGATTAGTGTTACATTAATTTATATGGTTAACATTTATACGTTTGAATGACATAGTTTCCCATTATTGTCACATTTTTTGTTACATGTCTACTATTGTCAAGATGGACAGACACGTCCAGCTATGAGTGTTTATGTGTACCAGTAATTGAACTGACATGTGTACTGCAACTATCTGCGTGTGTCCATTTAAAGGGAATATATTAGTGAATGTTTATTTATGTAAATTGATTGGAATATGTATGTGGACGCTCGGTTAGTGTTACTGTAATTTATATAGTTAACGTTTGAATGACATAGTTTCCCCTCATTGTCACATTTTTTGTTACTATTTCGCTGTTCACTCTCACTCTCTCTGAATCCTGTGGACTAATTGTGCTCACGTGTGTTTGTGTAGGGTAGCGGAACCATATGCTTTTCACAAAATAATTTGCAACTATTTGATAAGAAATATTTCAAAATATCATTTAAGTTTCTAATAAGTATTTTTCTTCCTAACATACAAGTCAATCACACAGTACCTAACCTCAGTCAGAAACACTTTTCTTACTATATCTAGCAAAGTCTTTTGCATATATATCCTATCTTAAATAATTAACAATTTTAATTCATAACTGCCAACCCCCCTCCCATCCAAAGCTTTCAAAGCCACCAAACATCATTCCTTTCCCTTAACCTCTCCCAAATTATCTTTTGCACCAATTCACAACCTAGGGGGCTTTATAGCTGAGTGGACGTCGCTCTCGACTCGTAATCGTAGCTCATTCGATCCCCCGGTAATGGGACAAACGGAAATCAGCAGAGTTTCTATCATTCTGATGCCCCTGTTACCTAGCAGTAAATATGTACCTGGGCGTTAGACAGCTGTTACGGGCTGCTTCCTGTGTGTGTGTGTGTGTGGAATGTTTTTTATTAGTTAGTAATAATTGATTGATTGACAGTTGAGAGGCGGGCCGAAAGAGTAGAGCTCAACCCTCGCAAGCACAACTAGGTGAATACAACTAGATAAATACTAACCAACCACGATCTCGACAATCCATTACACACACAACCCCCCCTCCCCCCCCCCAATCCCCTAAATCGTTCTACCTAAGTCAATAAAAAATTAAAACAAATCAATTAATTCACCAAACATACTAACTGTAAATAAAGGAACCAAATTTGAGACATACAGCGACTCCAGCGTGGTCTAGTCGGAAGAGAACGTGTTCTCATCTGGATAGATTGCGATCGAGTCTGTCGGAATGGGTGTGTAACTGCAGGGCACAAATATTTGTGTGTCCCCTCCTGTAGCTGCCTCTGTTTCGACAGGTTCCCTGGATAGCTGGATTTGGCCTGGCCCTTGGAAAGTGGGGAAGGGGTGAAATCCGTTGGGCCCACGGATGGATACCTTGGATCCATGGACCTAGAGCAGGTCTAATCACCTGGGATTCGAACCCACGGTGGGAATAAGGGATGAGATATGGGAAGGGGGGGGGGGGTTGAAGGATGTTTCCCTGGAACCAAACCTCACATAAACCCGGACACTCACACACACACACCCTCACCTGAACACTCACAGGGGCACTCACACTTACACACACCCATAGACTGTGATAAGGGAGACCATCTGAGGGGACACAGATGGCCTCCTGGACCCACAGGTATAACCGGACACACACGCACCCGGACACTCACAGGGACACATACTCACACACACTCGCCCGGACACTCACAGGGATATACACACTCACACACAGACACACATCCATAGACACAAACTGTGATAAGGGAGACCATCTGAGGGGACACAGATGGCCTCCTGGACACACAAGTATATATCAATATTAAATTTATTATTTATTATTTAATTTTATTAAATTAGTAATCAAATTAATGTTTTTAATAAATTATTATTTTATTAAATTATTAAATAATTATATTATTAAAACAAATTAAATTAAATTTAATAATTAAATATTTATTATTTAATTTACAAATATGACAGATTTTTTAAATATATATATATATGCAACAATGATCACAAAAACACTGATCCAAGTATGCAGAATAACCACATATGAAAAAAACGCGTTAAGCATTTTCTATTTTTCATATGTGGTTATTCTGCATATATATATATATATATATATATATATATATATATATATATATATATATATATATATATATATATATATATATATATATATATATATATATATATATATATATATACATGTGAACAAGCCTTAATGGTCCCCAGGACTATATGCAACTGAAAACTCACATGCCAGAAGTGACTCGAACCCATACTGCCAGGAGCAATGCAACTGGTATGTACAGGACTCCTTAATCCGCTTGTGTCATTTTTTAAGGAATATATTAGTGAATATTTATTTATGTAAATTGATATATATATATATATATATATATATATATATATATATATATATATATATATATATATATATATATATATATATATATATATATATATAAAGAGAATGTCTGTCTATGTAATGAGGCCACATGCTGGAGGCTGCAGCCATACACAGATTTATTTTAAAATTTATTTATTAATATATTATTAAGGCTTATTATTACTAAATTAATGTATTTGTAGAGGGAATGGTCTGGGGTAGGGAACGGGCATAGGTTGGTCAGTGTTGACTTTAGCTTAAGGATTTAGGAATAATTATTAATTATTCTTATCACTCCCCCCCCCCCCCTACCAATTTAATTAAGTTAATTGTAAAATAATGCTTGAGATGGCTGAAGACTTTTTCGTACTTAGAAAAAACCTAAATTAAACACATAAAGAAGTTTATTGGTCCTGATTTAAGTTAAAGGAAGAGGTGCAAAGGTGGTGGTGGGAGGGGGGAGGATACAGGATTTAGAGGTGGAATGAAGAGAGGGAACAGGGGGAGTGGTGCAGGTGAAACAGGGAGGAAGAGGGGGGAACAGGGGGTGCTGTACAGGTGAAACAGGGATGGGGATGGGGGAACAGGGGAAGTGGTGCAGATGAAACAGGGATGAAGAGGGTGAAACAGGGGGGAGTGGTGCAGGTGAAACAGGGATAAAGAGGGAGAAACAGAGGGAGAAACAGAGGGAGTGGTGCAGGTGAAACAGGGATGGGGATGGGGGAACAGGGGGAGTGGTGCAGGTGAAATAGGGATGGGGATGGGGGAACAGGGGGAGTGGTGCAGGTGAAACAGGGATGGGGATAGGGGAACAGGGGGAGTGGTGCAGGTGAAACAGGGATGCAGAGGGAGAAACAAGGGGGAGTTGTGCAGGTGAAACAGGGATTAAAGGAAAATTTATATAAGTAGATAGATGGATGTTTACATTGATTGCTAAATATATACATTGACGGATAGACGGATGCATAGATGCATCCGTCTACCTGGTGGATGGAAAGATATATGAGTAGATGGATGGATAGACAGAAGAGTTGATGGACGGATAAATGGAATATAAATGTTTATAAAGATAAATGGTTGGTTTATGGGAAGATAGATTGACAGATATAAGTAGATAGATAGATGGATCCATTGATGGATTCATTTGTGCTTATCTCTTGAGGTTCTTCTTGAGATGATTTCGGGGCTTTAGTGTCCCCGCGGTCCGGTCCTCGACCAGGCCTCCACCCCCAGGAAGCAGCCCGTGACAGCTGACTAACACCCAGGTACCTGTTTTACTGCACGGTAACAGGGGCACAGGGTGAAAGAAACTCTGCCCATTGTTTCTCGGCGGCGCCCGGAATCGAACCCGGGACCACAGGATCACAAGTCCAGTGTGCTGTCCGCTCGGCCAACTGGCTCCCCGGTCGGAGGGGAGCCGGTGAACAGGTGAATCAGGTTAAAGAATATCTGTCGATTTGCTATTGCATCAACTGAGATTCGATATGGGACCATTAGGATTATAACCAACGAACTCTCTCCGTTTAGACGGTAGGCCTCCAGTTTGTGTGTGTGTGTGTGTGTGTGTGTGTGTGTGTGTGTGTGTGTGTGTGTGTGTGTGTGTGTGTGTGTGTGTGTGTGTGTGTGTGTGTGTGTGTGTGTGTGTTAGAGAGAAATAGATGTAGTAGATATAAAAAAAAGGAAAAATACATATATTTGATTGGCGGGGTCCAAGAGCTAATAACTCGATTCTGCAGATACATATAGTAAATACAAGGAGAAAATAAATACACACACACACACACACACATTAATTGATAATGGACTGTTTTGTGTGCGTATCCATGTGTACTATTGTCAAGACCGACAGACACGTGAAGCTATGTGTGTGTATGTGTACCTGTAATTGAACTGACATGTGTACGGTAATTATCTGTATGTGTCCATGTTAAAGGTACACATTAGTGAATGTGTATTTATGTAAATTGATTGACATATGTACGTGTGCGCGCTGATTAGTGTTACATTAATTTATATGGTTAACATTTATACGTTTGAATGACATAGTTTCCCATTATTGTCACATTTTTTGTTACATGTCTACTATTGTCAAGATGGACAGACACGTCCAGCTATGAGTGTTTATGTGTACCAGTAATTGAACTGACATGTGTACTGCAACTATCTGCGTGTGTCCATTTTAAGGGAATATATTAGTGAATGTTTATTTATGTAAATTGATTGGAATATGTATGTGGACGCTCGGTTAGTGTTACTGTAATTTATATAGTTAACGTTTGAATGACATAGTTTCCCCTCATTGTCACATTTTTTGTTACTATTTCGCTGTTCACTCTCACTCTCTCTGAATCCTGTGGACTAATTGTGCTCACGTGTGTTTGTGTAGGGTAGCGGAACCATATGCTTTTCACAAAATAATTTGCAACTATTTGATAAGAAATATTTCAAAATATCATTTAAGTTTCTAATAAGTATTTTTCTTCCTAACATACAAGTCAATCACACAGTACCTAACCTCAGTCAGAAACACTTTTCTTACTATATCTAGCAAAGTCTTTTGCATATATATCCTATCTTAAATAATTAACAATTTTAATTCATAACTGCCAACCCCCCTCCCATCCAAAGCTTTCAAAGCCACCAAACATCATTCCTTTCCCTTAACCTCTCCCAAATTATCTTTTGCACCAATTCACAACCTAGGGGGCTTTATAGCTGAGTGGACGTCGCTCTCGACTCGTAATCGTAGCTCATTCGATCCCCCGGTAATGGAACAAACGGAAATCAGCAGAGTTTCTATCATTCTGATGCCCCTGTTACCTAGCAGTAAATATGTACCTGGGCGTTAGACAGCTGTTACGGGCTGCTTCCTGTGTGTGTGTGTGTGTGGAATGTTTTTTATTAGTTAGTAATAATTGATTGATTGACAGTTGAGAGGCGGGCCGAAAGAGTAGAGCTCAACCCTCGCAAGCACAACTAGGTGAATACAACTAGATAAATACTAACCAACCACGATCTCGACAATCCATTACACACACAACCCCCCCTCCCCCCCCCCAATCCCCTAAATCGTTCTACCTAAGTCAATAAAAAATTAAAACAAATCAATTAATTCACCAAACATACTAACTGTAAATAAAGGAACCAAATTTGAGACATACAGCGACTCCAGCGTGGTCTAGTCGGAAGAGAACGTGTTCTCATCTGGATAGATTGCGATCGAGTCTGTCGGAATGGGTGTGTAACTGCAGGGCACAAATATTTGTGTGTCCCCTCCTGTAGCTGCCTCTGTTTCGACAGGTTCCCTGGATAGCTGGATTTGGCCTGGCCCTTGGAAAGTGGGGAAGGGGTGAAATCCGTTGGGCCCACGGATGGATACCTTGGATCCATGGACCTAGAGCAGGTCTAATCACCTGGGATTCGAACCCACGGTGGGAATAAGGGATGAGATATGGGAAGGGGGGGGGGGGGGTTGAAGGATGTTTCCCTGGAACCAAACCTCACATAAACCCGGACACTCACACACACACACCCTCACCTGAACACTCACAGGGGCACTCACACTTACACACACCCATAGACTGTGATAAGGGAGACCATCTGAGGGGACACAGATGGCCTCCTGGACCCACAGGTATAACCGGACACACACGCACCCGGACACTCACAGGGACACATACTCACACACACTCGCCCGGACACTCACAGGGATATACACACTCACACACAGACACACATCCATAGACACAAACTGTGATAAGGGAGACCATCTGAGGGGACACAGATGGCCTCCTGGACACACAAGTATATATCAATATTAAATTTATTATTTATTATTTAATTTTATTAAATTAGTAATCAAATTAATGTTTTTAATAAATTATTATTTTATTAAATTATTAAATAATTATATTATTAAAACAAATTAAATTAAATTTAATAATTAAATATTTATTATTTAATTTACAAATATGACAGATTTTTTAAATATATATATATATGCAACAATGATCACAAAAACACTGATCCAAGTATGCAGAATAACCACATATGAAAAAAAACGCGTTAAGCATTTTCTATTTTTCATATGTGGTTATTCTGCATATATATATATATATATATATATATATATATATATATATATATATATATATATATATATATATATATATATATATATATATATATATATATATATATATATATACATGTGAACAAGCCTTAATGGTCCCCAGGACTATATGCAACTGAAAACTCACATGCCAGAAGTGACTCGAACCCATACTGCCAGGAGCAATGCAACTGGTATGTACAGGACTCCTTAATCCGCTTGTGTAATTTTTTAAGGAATATATTAGTGAATATTTATTTATGTAAATTGATATATATATATATATATATATATATATATATATATATATATATATATATATATATATATATATATATATATATATATATATATATATATATATATATAAAGAGAATGTCTGTCTATGTAATGAGGCCACATGCTGGAGGCTGCAGCCATACACAGATTTATTTTAAAATTTATTTATTAATATATTATTAAGGCTTATTATTACTAAATTAATGTATTTGTAGAGGGAATGGTCTGGGGTAGGGAACGGGCATAGGTTGGTCAGTGTTGACTTTAGCTTAAGGATTTAGGAATAATTATTAATTATTCTTATCACTCCCCCCCCCCCCCCCTACCAATTTAATTAAGTTAATTGTAAAATAATGCTTGAGATGGCTGAAGACTTTTTCGTACTTAGAAAAAACCTAAATTAAACACATAAAGAAGTTTATTGGTCCTGATTTAAGTTAAAGGAAGAGGTGCAAAGGTGGTGGTGGGAGGGGGGAGGATACAGGATTTAGAGGTGGAATGAAGAGAGGGAACAGGGGGAGTGGTGCAGGTGAAACAGGGAGGAAGAGGGGGGAACAGGGGGTGCTGTACAGGTGAAACAGGGATGGGGATGGGGGAACAGGGGAAGTGGTGCAGATGAAACAGGGATGAAGAGGGTGAAACAGGGGGGAGGGGTGCAGGTGAAACAGGGATAAAGAGGGAGAAACAGAGGGAGAAACAGAGGGAGTGGTGCAGGTGAAACAGGGATGGGGATGGGGGAACAGGGGGAGTGGTGCAGGTGAAATAGGGATGGGGATGGGGGAACAGGGGGAGTGGTGCAGGTGAAACAGGGATGGGGATAGGGGAACAGGGGGAGTGGTGCAGGTGAAACAGGGATGCAGAGGGAGAAACAAGGGGGAGTTGTGCAGGTGAAACAGGGATTAAAGGAAAATTTATATAAGTAGATAGATGGATGTTTACATTGATTGCTAAATATATACATTGACGGATAGACGGATGCATAGATGCATCCGTCTACCTGGTGGATGGAAAGATATATGAGTAGATGGATGGATAGACAGAAGAGTTGATGGACGGATAAATGGAATATAAATGTTTATAAAGATAAATGGTTGGTTTATGGGAAGATAGATTGACAGATATAAGTAGATAGATAGATGGATCCATTGATGGATTCATTTGTGCTTATCTCTTGAGGTTCTTCTTGAGATGATTTCGGGGCTTTAGTGTCCCCGCGGTCCGGTCCTCGACCAGGCCTCCACCCCCAGGAAGCAGCCCGTGACAGCTGACTAACACCCAGGTACCTGTTTTACTGCACGGTAACAGGGGCACAGGGTGAAAGAAACTCTGCCCATTGTTTCTCGGCGGCGCCCGGAATCGAACCCGGGACCACAGGATCACAAGTCCAGTGTGCTGTCCGCTCGGCCAACTGGCTTCCCGGTCGGAGGGGAGCCGGTGAACAGGTGAATCAGGTTAAAGAATATCTGTCGATTTGCTATTGCATCAACTGAGATTCGATATGGGACCATTAGGATTATAACCAACGAACTCTCTCCGTTTAGACGGTAGGCCTCCAGTTTGTGTGTGTGTGTGTGTGTGTGTGTGTGTGTGTGTGTGTGTGTGTGTGTGTGTGTGTGTGTGTGTGTGTGTGTGTGTGTGTGTGTGTGTGTGTGTGTGTGTGTGTGTGTTAGAGAGAAATAGATGTAGTAGATATAAAAAAAAGGAAAAATACATATATTTGATTGGCGGGGTCCTAGAGCTAATAACTCGATTCTGCAGATACATATAGTAAATACAAGGAGAAAATAAATACACACACACACACACACACATTAATTGATAATGGACTGTTTTGTGTGCGTATCCATGTGTACTATTGTCAAGACCGACAGACACGTGAAGCTATGTGTGTGTATGTGTACCTGTAATTGAACTGACATGTGTACGGTAATTATCTGTATGTGTCCATGTTAAAGGTACACATTAGTGAATGTGTATTTATGTAAATTGATTGACATATGTACGTGTGCGCGCTGATTAGTGTTACATTAATTTATATGGTTAACATTTATACGTTTGAATGACATAGTTTCCCATTATTGTCACATTTTTTGTTACATGTCTACTATTGTCAAGATGGACAGACACGTCCAGCTATGAGTGTTTATGTGTACCAGTAATTGAACTGACATGTGTACTGCAACTATCTGCGTGTGTCCATTTTAAGGGAATATATTAGTGAATGTTTATTTATGTAAATTGATTGGAATATGTATGTGGACGCTCGGTTAGTGTTACTGTAATTTATATAGTTAACGTTTGAATGACATAGTTTCCCCTCATTGTCACATTTTTTGTTACTATTTCGCTGTTCACTCTCACTCTCTCTGAATCCTGTGGACTAATTGTGCTCACGTGTGTTTGTGTAGGGGAGCGGAACCATATGCTTTTCACAAAATAATTTGCAACTATTTGATAAGAAATATTTCAAAATATCATTTAAGTTTCTAATAAGTATTTTTCTTCCTAACATACAAGTCAATCACACAGTACCTAACCTCAGTCAGAAACACTTTTCTTACTATATCTAGCAAAGTCTTTAGCATATATATCCTATCTTAAATAATTAACAATTTTAATTCATAACTGCCAACCCCCCTCCCATCCAAAGCTTTCAAAGCCACCAAACATCATTCCTTTCCCTTAACCTCTCCCAAATTATCTTTTGCACCAATTCACAACCTAGGGGGCATTATAGCTGAGTGGACGTCGCTCTCGACTCGTAATCGTAGCTCATTCGATCCCCCGGTAATGGAACAAACGGAAATCCGCAGAGTTTCTATCATTCTGATGCCCCTGTTGCCTAGCAGTAAATATGTACCTGGGCGTTAGACAGCTGTTACGGGCTGCTTCCTGTGTGTGTGTGTGTGTGGAATGTTTTTTATTAGTTAGTAATAATTGATTGATTGACAGTTGAGAGGCGGGCCGAAAGAGTAGAGCTCAACCCTCGCAAGCACAACTAGGTGAATACAACTAGATAAATACTAACCAACCACGATCTCGACAATCCATTACACACACAACCCCCCCCTCCCCCCCCCCAATCCCCTAAATCGTTCTACCTAAGTCAATAAAAAATTAAAACAAATCAATTAATTCACCAAACATACTAACTGTAATTAAAGGAACCAAATTTGAGACATACAGCGACTCCAGCGTGGTCTAGTCGGAAGAGAACGTGTTCTCATCTGGATAGATTGCGATCGAGTCTGTCGGAATGGGTGTGTAACTGCAGGGCACAAATATTTGTGTGTCCCCTCCTGTAGCTACCTCTGTTTCGACAGGTTCCCTGGATAGCTGGATTTGGCCTGGCCCTTGGAAAGTGGGGAAGGGGTGAAATCCGTTGGGCCCACGGATGGATACCTTGGATCCATGGACCTAGAGCAGGTCTAATCACCTGGGATTCGAACCCACGGTGGGAATAAGGGATGAGATATGGGAAGGGGGGGGGGGGGTTGAAGGATGTTTCCCTGGAACCAAACCTCACATAAACCCGGACACTCACACACACACACCCTCACCTGAACACTCACAGGGGCACTCACACTTACACACACCCATAGACTGTGATAAGGGAGACCATCTGAGGGGACACAGATGGCCTCCTGGACCCACAGGTATAACCGGACACACACGCACCCGGACACTCACAGGGACACATACTCACACACACTCGCCCGGACACTCACAGGGATATACACACTCACACACAGACACACATCCATAGACACAAACTGTGATAAGGGAGACCATCTGAGGGGACACAGATGGCCTCCTGGACACACAAGTATATATCAATATTAAATTTATTATTTATTATTTAATTTTATTAAATTAGTAATCAAATTAATGTTTTTAATAAATTATTATTTTATTAAATTATTAAATAATTATATTATTAAAACAAATTAAATTAAATTTAATAATTAAATATTTATTATTTAATTTACAAATATGACAGATTTTTTAAATATATATATATATGCAACAATGATCACAAAAACACTGATCCAAGTATGCAGAATAACCACATATGAAAAAAACGCGTTAAGCATTTTCTATTTTTCATATGTGGTTATTCTGCATATATATATATATATATATATATATATATATATATATATATATATATATATATATATATATATATATATATATATATATATATATATATATATATATTTATATATATATATATATATATATATATATATACATGTGAACAAGCCTTAATGGTCCCCAGGACTATATGCAACTGAAAACTCACATGCCAGAAGTGACTCGAACCCATACTGCCAGGAGCAATGCAACTGGTATGTACAGGACTCCTTAATCCGCTTGTGTCATTTTTTAAGGAATATATTAGTGAATATTTATTTATGTAAATTGATATATATATATATATATATATATATATATATATATATATATATATATATATATATATATATATATATATATATATATATATATATATATATATATATATATATATATATATATATATAAAGAGAATGTCTGTCTATGTAATGAGGCCACATGCTGGAGGCTGCAGCCATACACAGATTTATTTTAAAATTTATTTATTAATATATTATTAAGGCTTATTATTACTAAATTAATGTATTTGTAGAGGGAATGGTCTGGGGTAGGGAACGGGCATAGGTTGGTCAGTGTTGACTTTAGCTTAAGGATTTAGGAATAATTATTAATTATTCTTATCACCCCCCCCCCCCCCTACCAATTTAATTAAGTTAATTGTAAAATAATGCTTGAGATGGCTGAAGACTTTTTCGTACTTAGAAAAAACCTAAATTAAACACATAAAGAAGTTTATTGGTCCTGATTTAAGTTAAAGGAAGAGGTGCAAAGGTGGTGGTGGGAGGGGGGAGGATACAGGATTTAGAGGTGGAATGAAGAGAGGGAACAGGGGGAGTGGTGCAGGTGAAACAGGGAGGAAGAGGGGGGAACAGGGGGTGCTGTACAGGTGAAACAGGGATGGGGATGGGGGAACAGGGGAAGTGGTGCAGATGAAACAGGGATGAAGAGGGTGAAACAGGGGGGAGTGGTGCAGGTGAAACAGGGATAAAGAGGGAGAAACAGAGGGAGAAACAGAGGGAGTGGTGCAGGTGAAACAGGGATGGGGATGGGGGAACAGGGGGAGTGGTGCAGGTGAAATAGGGATGGGGATGGGGGAACAGGGGGAGTGGTGCAGGTGAAACAGGGATGGGGATAGGGGAACAGGGGGAGTGGTGCAGGTGAAACAGGGATGCAGAGGGAGAAACAAGGGGGAGTTGTGCAGGTGAAACAGGGATTAAAGGAAAATTTATATAAGTAGATAGATGGATGTTTACATTGATTGCTAAATATATACATTGACGGATAGACGGATGCATAGATGCATCCGTCTACCTGGTGGATGGAAAGATATATGAGTAGATGGATGGATAGACAGAAGAGTTGATGGACGGATAAATGGAATATAAATGTTTATAAAGATAAATGGTTGGTTTATGGGAAGATAGATTGACAGATATAAGTAGATAGATAGATGGATCCATTGATGGATTCATTTGTGCTTATCTCTTGAGGTTCTTCTTGAGATGATTTCGGGGCTTTAGTGTCCCCGCGGTCCGGTCCTCGACCAGGCCTCCACCCCCAGGAAGCAGCCCGTGACAGCTGACTAACACCCAGGTACCTGTTTTACTGCACGGTAACAGGGGCACAGGGTGAAAGAAACTCTGCCCATTGTTTCTCGGCGGCGCCCGGAATCGAACCCGGGACCACAGGATCACAAGTCCAGTGTGCTGTCCGCTCGGCCAACTGGCTCCCCGGTCGGAGGGGAGCCGGTGAACAGGTGAATCAGGTTAAAGAATATCTGTCGATTTGCTATTGCATCAACTGAGATTCGATATGGGACCATTAGGATTATAACCAACGAACTCTCTCCGTTTAGACGGTAGGCCTCCAGTTTGTGTGAGTGTGTGTGTGTGTGTGTGTGTGTGTGTGTGTGTGTGTGTGTGTGTGTGTGTGTGTGTTAGAGAGAAATAGATGTAGTAGATATAAAAAAAAGGAAAAATACATATATTTGATTGGCGGGGTCCAAGAGCTAATAACTCGATTCTGCAGATACATATAGTAAATACAAGGAGAAAATAAATACACACACACACACACACACATTAATTGATAATGGACTGTTTTGTGTGCGTATCCATGTGTACTATTGTCAAGACCGACAGACACGTGAAGCTATGTGTGTGTATGTGTACCTGTAATTGAACTGACATGTGTACGGTAATTATCTGTATGTGTCCATGTTAAAGGTACACATTAGTGAATGTGTATTTATGTAAATTGATTGACATATGTACGTGTGCGCGCTGATTAGTGTTACATTAATTTATATGGTTAACATTTATACGTTTGAATGACATAGTTTCCCATTATTGTCACATTTTTTGTTACATGTCTACTATTGTCAAGATGGACAGACACGTCCAGCTATGAGTGTTTATGTGTACCAGTAATTGAACTGACATGTGTACTGCAACTATCTGCGTGTGTCCATTTTAAGGGAATATATTAGTGAATGTTTATTTATGTAAATTGATTGGAATATGTATGTGGACGCTCGGTTAGTGTTACTGTAATTTATATAGTTAACGTTTGAATGACATAGTTTCCCCTCATTGTCACATTTTTTGTTACTATTTCGCTGTTCACTCTCACTCTCTCTGAATCCTGTGGACTAATTGTGCTCACGTGTGTTTGTGTAGGGTAGCGGAACCATATGCTTTTCACAAAATAATTTGCAACTATTTGATAAGAAATATTTCAAAATATCATTTAAGTTTCTAATAAGCATTTTTCTTCCTAACATACAAGTCAATCACACAGTACCTAACCTCAGTCAGAAACACTTTTCTTACTATATCTAGCAAAGTCTTTAGCATATATATCCTATCTTAAATAATTAACAATTTTAATTCATAACTGCCAACCCCCCTCCCATCCAAAGCTTTCAAAGCCACCAAACATCATTCCTTTCCCTTAACCTCTCCCAAATTATCTTTTGCACCAATTCACAACCTAGGGGGCATTATAGCTGAGTGGACGTCGCTCTCGACTCGTAATCGTAGCTCATTCGATCCCCCGGTAATGGAACAAACGGAAATCCGCAGAGTTTCTATCATTCTGATGCCCCTGTTGCCTAGCAGTAAATATGTACCTGGGCGTTAGACAGCTGTTACGGGCTGCTTCCTGTGTGTGTGTGTGTGTGGAATGTTTTTTATTAGTTAGTAATAATTGATTGATTGACAGTTGAGAGGCGGGCCGAAAGAGTAGAGCTCAACCCTCGCAAGCACAACTAGGTGAATACAACTAGATAAATACTAACCAACCACGATCTCGACAATCCATTACACACACAACCCCCCCTCCCCCCCCCAATCCCCTAAATCGTTCTACCTAAGTCAATAAAAAATTAAAACAAATCAATTAATTCACCAAACATACTAACTGTAATTAAAGGAACCAAATTTGAGACATACAGCGACTCCAGCGTGGTCTAGTCGGAAGAGAACGTGTTCTCATCTGGATAGATTGCGATCGAGTCTGTCGGAATGGGTGTGTAACTGCAGGGCACAAATATTTGTGTGTCCCCTCCTGTAGCTACCTCTGTTTCGACAGGTTCCCTGGATAGCTGGATTTGGCCTGGCCCTTGGAAAGTGGGGAAGGGGTGAAATCCGTTGGGCCCACGGATGGATACCTTGGATCCATGGACCTAGAGCAGGTCTAATCACCTGGGATTCGAACCCACGGTGGGAATAAGGGATGAGATATGGGAAGGGGGGGGGGGGTTGAAGGATGTTTCCCTGGAACCAAACCTCACATAAACCCGGACACTCACACACACACACCCTCACCTGAACACTCACAGGGGCACTCACACTTACACACACCCATAGACTGTGATAAGGGAGACCATCTGAGGGGACACAGATGGCCTCCTGGACCCACAGGTATAACCGGACACACACGCACCCGGACACTCACAGGGACACATACTCACACACACTCGCCCGGACACTCACAGGGATATACACACTCACACACAGACACACATCCATAGACACAAACTGTGATAAGGGAGACCATCTGAGGGGACACAGATGGCCTCCTGGACACACAAGTATATATCAATATTAAATTTATTATTTATTATTTAATTTTATTAAATTAGTAATCAAATTAATGTTTTTAATAAATTATTATTTTATTAAATTATTAAATAATTATATTATTAAAACAAATTAAATTAAATTTAATAATTAAATATTTATTATTTAATTTACAAATATGACAGATTTTTTAAATATATATATATATGCAACAATGATCACAAAAACACTGATCCAAGTATGCAGAATAACCACATATGAAAAAAACGCGTTAAGCATTTTCTATTTTTCATATGTGGTTATTCTGCATATATATATATATATATATATATATATATATATATATATATATATATATATATATATATATATATATATATATATATATATATATATATATATATATATATATATATATATATATATATATATATATATACATGTGAACAAGCCTTAATGGTCCCCAGGACTATATGCAACTGAAAACTCACATGCCAGAAGTGACTCGAACCCATACTGCCAGGAGCAATGCAACTGGTATGTACAGGACTCCTTAATCCGCTTGTGTCATTTTTTAAGGAATATATTAGTGAATATTTATTTATGTAAATTGATATATATATATATATATATATATATATATATATATATATATATATATATATATATATATATATATATATATATATATATATATATAAAGTGAATGTCTGTCTATGTAATGAGGCCACATGCTGGAGGCTGCAGCCATACACAGATTTATTTTAAAATTTATTTATTAATATATTATTAAGGCTTATTATTACTAAATTAATGTATTTGTAGAGGGAATGGTCTGGGGTAGGGAACGGGCATAGGTTGGTCAGTGTTGACTTTAGCTTAAGGATTTAGGAATAATTATTAATTATTCTTATCACCCCCCCCCCCCCTACCAATTTAATTAAGTTAATTGTAAAATAATGCTTGAGATGGCTGAAGACTTTTTCGTACTTAGAAAAAACCTAAATTAAACACATAAAGAAGTTTATTGGTCCTGATTTAAGTTAAAGGAAGAGGTGCAAAGGTGGTGGTGGGAGGGGGGAGGATACAGGATTTAGAGGTGGAATGAAGAGAGGGAACAGGGGGAGTGGTGCAGGTGAAACAGGGAGGAAGAGGGGGGAACAGGGGGTGCTGTACAGGTGAAACAGGGATGGGGATGGGGGAACAGGGGAAGTGGTGCAGATGAAACAGGGATGAAGAGGGTGAAACAGGGGGGAGTGGTGCAGGTGAAACAGGGATAAAGAGGGAGAAACAGAGGGAGAAACAGAGGGAGTGGTGCAGGTGAAACAGGGATGGGGATGGGGGAACAGGGGGAGTGGTGCAGGTGAAATAGGGATGGGGATGGGGGAACAGGGGGAGTGGTGCAGGTGAAACAGGGATGGGGATAGGGGAACAGGGGGAGTGGTGCAGGTGAAACAGGGATGCAGAGGGAGAAACAAGGGGGAGTTGTGCAGGTGAAACAGGGATTAAAGGAAAATTTATATAAGTAGATAGATGGATGTTTACATTGATTGCTAAATATATACATTGACGGATAGACGGATGCATAGATGCATCCGTCTACCTGGTGGATGGAAAGATATATGAGTAGATGGATGGATAGACAGAAGAGTTGATGGACGGATAAATGGAATATAAATGTTTATAAAGATAAATGGTTGGTTTATGGGAAGATAGATTGACAGATATAAGTAGATAGATAGATGGATCCATTGATGGATTCATTTGTGCTTATCTCTTGAGGTTCTTCTTGAGATGATTTCGGGGCTTTAGTGTCCCCGCGGTCCGGTCCTCGACCAGGCCTCCACCCCCAGGAAGCAGCCCGTGACAGCTGACTAACACCCAGGTACCTGTTTTACTGCACGGTAACAGGGGCACAGGGTGAAAGAAACTCTGCCCATTGTTTCTCGGCGGCGCCCGGAATCGAACCCGGGACCACAGGATCACAAGTCCAGTGTGCTGTCCGCTCGGCCAACTGGCTCCCCGGTCGGAGGGGAGCCGGTGAACAGGTGAATCAGGTTAAAGAATATCTGTCGATTTGCTATTGCATCAACTGAGATTCGATATGGGACCATTAGGATTATAACCAACGAACTCTCTCCGTTTAGACGGTAGGCCTCCAGTTTGTGTGAGTGTGTGTGTGTGTGTGTGTGTGTGTGTGTGTGTGTGTGTGTGTGTGTGTGTGTGTGTGTGTGTGTGTGTGTGTGTGTGTGTGTGTGTTAGAGAGAAATAGATGTAGTAGATATAAAAAAAAGGAAAAATACATATATTTGATTGGCGGGGTCCAAGAGCTAATAACTCGATTCTGCAGATACATATAGTAAATACAAGGAGAAAATAAATACACACACACACACACACACATTAATTGATAATGGACTGTTTTGTGTGCGTATCCATGTGTACTATTGTCAAGACCGACAGACACGTGAAGCTATGTGTGTGTATGTGTACCTGTAATTGAACTGACATGTGTACGGTAATTATCTGTATGTGTCCATGTTAAAGGTACACATTAGTGAATGTGTATTTATGTAAATTGATTGACATATGTACGTGTGCGCGCTGATTAGTGTTACATTAATTTATATGGTTAACATTTATACGTTTGAATGACATAGTTTCCCATTATTGTCACATTTTTTGTTACATGTCTACTATTGTCAAGATGGACAGACACGTCCAGCTATGAGTGTTTATGTGTACCAGTAATTGAACTGACATGTGTACTGCAACTATCTGCGTGTGTCCATTTTAAGGGAATATATTAGTGAATGTTTATTTATGTAAATTGATTGGAATATGTATGTGGACGCTCGGTTAGTGTTACTGTAATTTATATAGTTAACGTTTGAATGACATAGTTTCCCCTCATTGTCACATTTTTTGTTACTATTTCGCTGTTCACTCTCACTCTCTCTGAATCCTGTGGACTAATTGTGCTCACGTGTGTTTGTGTAGGGTAGCGGAACCATATGCTTTTCACAAAATAATTTGCAACTATTTGATAAGAAATATTTCAAAATATCATTTAAGTTTCTAATAAGCATTTTTCTTCCTAACATACAAGTCAATCACACAGTACCTAACCTCAGTCAGAAACACTTTTCTTACTATATCTAGCAAAGTCTTTTGCATATATATCCTATCTTAAATAATTAACAATTTTAATTCATAACTGCCAACCCCCCTCCCATCCAAAGCTTTCAAAGCCACCAAACATCATTCCTTTCCCTTAACCTCTCCCAAATTATCTTTTGCACCAATTCACAACCTAGGGGGCTTTATAGCTGAGTGGACGTCGCTCTCGACTCGTAATCGTAGCTCATTCGATCCCCCGGTAATGGAACAAACGGAAATCAGCAGAGTTTCTATCATTCTGATGCCCCTGTTACCTAGCAGTAAATATGTACCTGGGCGTTAGACAGCTGTTACGGGCTGCTTCCTGTGTGTGTGTGTGTGTGGAATGTTTTTTATTAGTTAGTAATAATTGATTGATTGACAGTTGAGAGGCGGGCCGAAAGAGTAGAGCTCAACCCTCGCAAGCACAACTAGGTGAATACAACTAGATAAATACTAACCAACCACGATCTCGACAATCCATTACACACACAACCCCCCCTCCCCCCCCCCCCCAATCCCCTAAATCGTTCTACCTAAGTCAATAAAAAATTAAAACAAATCAATTAATTCACCAAACATACTAACTGTAAATAAAGGAACCAAATTTGAGACATACAGCGACTCCAGCGTGGTCTAGTCGGAAGAGAACGTGTTCTCATCTGGATAGATTGCGATCGAGTCTGTCGGAATGGGTGTGTAACTGCAGGGCACAAATATTTGTGTGTCCCCTCCTGTAGCTGCCTCTGTTTCGACAGGTTCCCTGGATAGCTGGATTTGGCCTGGCCCTTGGAAAGTGGGGAAGGGGTGAAATCCGTTGGGCCCACGGATGGATACCTTGGATCCATGGACCTAGAGCAGGTCTAATCACCTGGGATTCGAACCCACGGTGGGAATAAGGGATGAGATATGGGAAGGGGGGGGGGGGGTTGAAGGATGTTTCCCTGGAACCAAACCTCACATAAACCCGGACACTCACACACACACACCCTCACCTGAACACTCACAGGGGCACTCACACTTACACACACCCATAGACTGAGATAAGGGAGACCATCTGAGGGGACACAGATGGCCTCCTGGACCCACAGGTATAACCGGACACACACGCACCCGGACACTCACAGGGACACATACTCACACACACTCGCCCGGACACTCACAGGGATATACACACTCACACACAGACACACATCCATAGACACAAACTGTGATAAGGGAGACCATCTGAGGGGACACAGATGGCCTCCTGGACACACAAGTATATATCAATATTAAATTTATTATTTATTATTTAATTTTATTAAATTAGTAATCAAATTAATGTTTTTTAATAAATTATTATTTTATTAAATTATTAAATAATTATATTATTAAAACAAATTAAATTAAATTTAATAATTAAATATTTATTATTTAATTTACAAATATGACAGATTTTTTAAATATATATATATATATATATATATATATATATATATATATATATATATATATATATATATATATATATATATATATATATATGTATATATATATATATATATATATATATATACATGTGAACAAGCCTTAATGGTCCCCAGGACTATATGCAACTGAAAACTCACATGCCAGAAGTGACTCGAACCCATACTGCCAGGAGCAATGCAACTGGTATGTACAGGACTCCTTAATCCGCTTGTGTCATTTTTTAAGGAATATATTAGTGAATATTTATTTATGTAAATTGATATATATATATATATATATATTAGTATATTTTGGTAGCAGTCTTTCCTGTAGACATATTTTATTAAATATGACCGAAAAAGTAAGATTAATAATTCTAACACGAATTTTCTCAATCTTTCGTACATTATGCTTCACTGTTGGAGGTAAATCAAAAATCACTTCTCCAAAATTCATTTTTATTTCTAGTCTGACGCGACACGGGCGCGTTTCGTAAAACTTATTACATTTTCAAAGACTTCACAAATACACAACTGATTAGAACTTGCGTTTCCCTGATTTTATATCTACATTTGAGTGAGGTGGGAAGGGTGATGTGGCATTACATTTGAGTAAGGTGGGAAGGATGATGTGGCATTAGAGGATATTAATAGGGTATTAAAAGTATCAACACAAGACAGAACACGAAACAATGGATATTGAATAGAAGTGTTTGTAGAAAGCCTATTGGTCCATATTTCTTGATGCTTCTATATTGGAGCGGAGTCTTGAGGTGGGTAGAATATAGTTGTGCAATAATTGGCTGTTGATTGCTGGTGTTGACTTCTTGATGTGTAGTGCCTCGCAAACGTCTAGCCGCCTGCTATCGCTGTATCTATCGATGATTTCTGTGTTGTTTACTAGGATTTCTCTGGCGATGGTTTGGTTATGGGAAGAGATTATATGTTCCTTAATGGAGCCCTGTTGTTTATGCATCGTTAAACGCCTAGAAAGAGATGTTGTTGTCTTGCCTATATACTGGGTTTTTTGGAGCTTACAGTCCCCAAGTGGGCATTTGAAGGCATAGACGACGTTAGTCTCTTTTAAAGCGTTCTGTTTCGTGTCTGGAGAGTTTCTCATGAGTAGGCTGGCCGTTTTTCTGGTTTTATAGTAAATCGTCAGTTGTATCCTCTGATTTTTGTCTGTAGGGATAACGTTTCTATTAACAATATCTTTCAGGACCCTTTCCTCTGTTTTATGAGCTGTGGAAAAGAAGTTCCTGTAAAATAGTCTAATAGGGGGTATAGGTGTTGTGTTAGTTGTCTCTTCGGAGGTTGCATGGCTTTTCACTTTCCTTCTTATGATGTCTTCGATGAAACCATTGGAGAAGCCGTTATTGACTAGAACCTGCCTTACCCTACAGAGTTCTTCGTCGACTTGCTTCCATTCTGAGCTGTGGCTGAGAGCACGGTCGACGTATGCGTTAACAACACTCCTCTTGTACCTGTCAGGGCAGTCGCTGTTGGCATTTAGGCACATTCCTATGTTTGTTTCCTTTGTGTAGACTGCAGTGTGGAAACCTCCGCCCTTTTCCATGACTGTTACATCTAGAAAAGGCAGCTTCCCATCCTTTTCCGTCTCGTAAGTGAAACGCAGCACGTTTCACGTTCACAGCACGTTGTAGAAGTTTGCAAACAGGACACCTAGGGGAGAACCCATAGCGACCCCATCTACTTGCTTATACATGTGCCCATCCGGGCTCAAGAAGGGTGCCTCTTTAGTACAAGCTTGGAGTAGTTTCCTCAGAATACTTTCTGGCATGTCAAGAGGAGTACAGGCTGGATCACGATACACTCTGTCGGCTATCATTCCGATTGTCTCGTCCACAGGTACGTTGGTAAACAGCGATTCTACGTCCAACGAAGCTCTTATCCCTGTGGCCCGTGCGCCCCGCAGTAAGTCCACAAATTCCTTTGGAGACTTCAGGCTGAAGGCGCAAGGAACATAAGGAGTCAGCAGGCCGTTGAGTCGCTTCGCCAATCTGTACGTGGGTGTGGGTATCTGGCTAATGATTGGCCGAAGTGGGTTTCCAGGCTTGTGCGTCTTGACATTTCCATACGCATATCCAGGTTTATATTCCCCAATGATCTTTGGCAGGTGGAGTCCGGATTTCTTGGCGTTCACAGTTTCGATCAGTTTGTTGACCTTTGCTTTTAATTCGGCTGTTGTGTCCTTCGTTACCCTTTGGAACTTAGTTTGGTCAGAGAGTATGATGTTCATTTTCGCCAGATATTCGTCTTTTTTAAGAATGACATATATTGGCGACTTGTCACCTCTCCTGACAACTATCTCCTTGTTCTCACGAAGGCTTTTAGCTGCCGCTCTAAGCTCGGGGGACAGTATGGTGCTTCTGTAGTTGCCTCGATTCTTTCCTCCTTCTGCAATAAGTTCTGCTTGTAAGGTATCTTTGGTAGTGACCTTCTTTTGTGTCTCGAGGTCGAATATGTCGTCCAACAGAATTTCCAACTCCACTTTCCGGGCCATTTCACTCGGTCTGGACATAACATGACAGTTTATGCCCAGATTTAGGAGAGTGACTTGGTCCTCAGTGAGGTTAATTCCTGCAAGGTTCAGGAAGCTTCCTGAACCTTGCAGGAATTAACCTCACTGAGGACCAAGTCACTCTCCTAAATCTGGGCATAAACTGTCATGTTATGTCCAGACCGAGTGAAATGGCCCGGAAAGTGGAGTTGGAAATTCTGTTGGACGACATATTCGACCTCGAGACACAAAAGAAGGTCACTACCAAAGATACCTTACAAGCAGAACTTATTGCAGAAGGAGGAAAGAATCGAGGCAACTACAGAAGCACCATACTGTCCCCCGAGCTTAGAGCGGCAGCTAAAAGCCTTCGTGAGAACAAGGAGATAGTTGTCAGGAGAGGTGACAAGTCGCCAATATATGTCATTCTTAAAAAAGACGAATATCTGGCGAAAATGAACATCATACTCTCTGACCAAACTAAGTTCCAAAGGGTAACGAAGGACACTACAGCCGAATTAAAAGCAAAGGTCAACAAACTGATCGAAACTGTGAACGCCAAGAAATCCGGACTCCACCTGCCAAAGATCATTGGGGAATATAAACCTGGATATGCGTATGGAAATGTCAAGACGCACAAGCCT
Organism: Procambarus clarkii; assembly: GCF_040958095.1. Classification (NCBI taxonomy): domain Eukaryota; kingdom Metazoa; phylum Arthropoda; class Malacostraca; order Decapoda; family Cambaridae; genus Procambarus; species Procambarus clarkii. Next base: position 5,748,146 of record NC_091168.1, read on the forward strand.
GGAAACCCACTTCGGCCAATCATTAGCCAGATACCCACACCCACGTACAGATTGGCGAAGCGACTCAACGGCCTGCTGACTCCTTATGTTCCTTGCGCCTTCAGCCTGAAGTCTCCAAAGGAATTTGTGGACTTACTGCGGGGCGCACGGGCCACAGGGATAAGAGCCTCGTTGGACGTAGAATCGCTGTTTACCAACGTACCTGTGGACGAGACAATCGGAATGATAGCCGACAGAGTGTATCGTGATCCAGCCTGTACTCCTCTTGACATGCCAGAAAGTATTCTGAGGAAACTACTCCAAGCTTGTACTAAAGAGGCACCCTTCTTGAGCCCGGATGGGCACATGTATAAGCAAGTAGATGGGGTCGCTATGGGTTCTCCCCTAGGTGTCCTGTTTGCAAACTTCTACATGGGTACCATCGAGCAAAAAGTCTTAGTCGACATGAACTTGAAACCGGCCATATACTGCAGGTATGTTGACGACATTTTTACACAGGTACCTGATGTCAGACATCTGCAGGAGCTGAAGGAGGCATTTGAGCAGAGTTCCGTGCTGCGTTTCACTTACGAGACGGAAAAGGATGGGAAGCTGCCTTTTCTAGATGTAACAGTCATGGAAAAGGGCGGAGGTTTCCACACTGCAGTCTACACAAAGGAAACAAACATAGGAATGTGCCTAAATGCCAACAGCGACTGCCCTGACAGGTACAAGAGGATTGTTGTTAACGCATACGTCGACCGTGCTCTCAGCCACAGCTCAGAATGGAAGCAAGTCGACGAAGAACTCTGTAGGGTAAGGCAGGTTCTAGTCAATAACGGCTTCTCCAATGGTTTCATCGAAGACATCATAAGAAGGAAAGTGAAAAGCCATGCAACCTCCGAAGAGACAACTAACACAACACCTATACCCCCTATTAGACTATTTTACAGGAACTTCTTTTCCACAGCTCATAAAACAGAGGAAAGGGTCCTGAAAGATATTGTTAATAGAAACGTTATCCCTACAGACAAAAATCAGAGGATACAACTGACGATTTACTATAAAACCAGAAAAACGGCCAGCCTACTCATGAGAAACTCTCCAGACACGAAACAGAACGCTTTAAAAGAGACTAACGTCGTCTATGCCTTCAAATGCCCACTTGGGGACTGTAAGCTCCAAAAAACCCAGTATATAGGCAAGACAACAACATCTCTTTCTAGGCGTTTAACGATGCATAAACAACAGGGCTCCATTAAGGAACATATAATCTCTTCCCATAACCAAACCATCGCCAGAGAAATCCTAGTAAACAACACAGAAATCATCGATAGATACAGCGATAGCAGGCGGCTAGACGTTTGCGAGGCACTACACATCAAGAAGTCAACACCAGCAATCAACAGCCAATTATTGCACAACTATATTCTACCCACCTCAAGACTCCGCTCCAATATAGAAGCATCAAGAAATATGGACCAATAGGCTTTCTACAAACACTTCTATTCAATATCCATTGTTTCGTGTTCTGTCTTGTGTTGATACTTTTAATACCCTATTAATATCCTCTAATGCCACATCATCCTTCCCACCTTACTCAAATGTAATGCCACAACACCCTTCCCACCTCACTCAAATGTAGATATAAAATCAGGGAAACGCAAGTTCTAATCAGTTGTGTATTTGTGAAGTCTTTGAAAATGTAATAAGTTTTACGAAACGCGCCCGTGTCGCGTCAGACTAGAAATAAAAATGAATTTTGGAGAAGTGATTTTTGATTTACCTCCAACAGTGAAGCATAATGTACGAAAGATTGAGAAAATTCGTGTTAGAATTATTAATCGTACTTTTTCGGTCATATTTAATAAAATATATATATATATATATATATATATATATATATATATATATATATATATATATATATATATATATATATATATATATATATATATATATATATATATATATATATATAAAGAGAATGTCTGTCTATGTAATGAGGCCACATGCTGGAGGCTGCAGCCATACACAGATTTATTTTAAAATTTATTTATTAATATATTATTAAGGCTTATTATTACTAAATTAATGTATTTGTAGAGGGAATGGTCTGGGGTAGGGAACGGGCATAGGTTGGTCAGTGTTGACTTTAGCTTAAGGATTTAGGAATAATTATTAATTATTCTTATCACTCCCCCCCCCCTACCAATTTAATTAAGTTAATTGTAAAATAATGCTTGAGATGGCTGAAGACTTTTTCGTACTTAGAAAAAACCTAAATTAAACACATAAAGAAGTTTATTGGTCCTGATTTAAGTTAAAGGAAGAGGTGCAAATGTGGTGGTGGGAGGGGGGAGGATACGGGATTTAGAGGTGGAATGAAGAGAGGGAACAGGGGGAGTGGTGCAGGTGAAACAGGGAGGAAGAGGGGGGAACAGGGGGTGCTGTACAGGTGAAACAGGGATGGGGATGGGGGAACAGGGGAAGTGGTGCAGATGAAACAGGGATGAAGAGGGTGAAACAGGGGGGAGTGGTGCAGGTGAAACAGGGATAAAGAGGGAGAAACAGAGGGAGTGGTGCAGGTGAAACAGGGATGGGGATGGGGGAACAGGGGGAGTGGTGCAGGTGAAATAGGGATGGGGATGGGGGAACAGGGGGAGTGGTGCAGGTGAAACAGGGATGGGGATAGGGGAACAGGGGGAGTGGTGCAGGTGAAACAGGGATGCAGAGGGAGAAACAAGGGGGAGTTGTGCAGGTGAAACAGGGATTAAAGGAAAATTTATATAAGTAGATAGATGGATGTTTACATTGATTGCTAAATATATACATTGACGGATAGACGGATGCATAGATGCATCCGTCTACCTGGTGGATGGAAAGACATATGAGTAGATGGATGGATAGACAGAAGAGTTGATGGACGGATAAATGGAATATAAATGTTTATAAAGATAAATGGTTGGTTTATGGGAAGATAGATTGACAGATATAAGTAGATAGATAGATGGATCCATTGATGGATTCATTTGTGCTTATCTCTTGAGGTTCTTCTTGAGATGATTTCGGGGCTTTAGTGTCCCCGCGGTCCGGTCCTCGACCAGGCCTCCACCCCCAGGAAGCAGCCCGTGACAGCTGACTAACACCCAGGTACCTGTTTTACTGCACGGTAACAGGGGCACAGGGTGAAAGAAACTCTGCCCATTGTTTCTCGGCGGCGCCCGGAATCGAACCCGGGACCACAGGATCACAAGTCCAGTGTGCTGTCCGCTCGGCCAACTGGCTCCCCGGTCGGAGGGGAGCCGGTGAACAGGTGAATCAGGTTAAAGAATATCTGTCGATTTGCTATTGCATCAACTGAGATTCGATATGGGACCATTAGGATTATAACCAACGAACTCTCTCCGTTTAGACGGTAGGCCTCCAGTTTGTGTGTGTGTGTGTGTGTGTGTGTGTGTGTGTGTGTGTGTGTGTGTGTGTGTGTGTGTGTGTGTGTGTGTGTGTGTGTGTGTGTGTGTGTGTGTGTGTGTGTGTGTTAGAGAGAAATAGATGTAGTAGATATAAAAAAAAGGAAAAATACATATATTTGATTGGCGGGGTCCAAGAGCTAATAACTCGATTCTGCAGATACATATAGTAAATACAAGGAGAAAATAAATACACACACACACACACACACACACACATTAATTGATAATGGACTGTTTTGTGTGCGTATCCATGTGTACTATTGTCAAGACCGACAGACACGTGAAGCTATGAGTGTGTATGTGTACCTGTAATTGAACTGACATGTGTACGGTAATTATCTGTATGTGTCCATGTTAAAGGTACACATTAGTGAATGTGTATTTATGTAAATTGATTGACATATGTACGTGTGCGCGCTGATTAGTGTTACATTAATTTATATGGTTAACATTTATACGTTTGAATGACATAGTTTCCCATTATTGTCACATTTTTTGTTACATGTCTACTATTGTCAAGATGGACAGACACGTCCAGCTATGAGTGTTTATGTGTACCAGTAATTGAACTGACATGTGTACTGCAACTATCTGCGTGTGTCCATTTTAAGGGAATATATTAGTGAATGTTTATTTATGTAAATTGATTGGAATATGTATGTGGACGCTCGGTTAGTGTTACTGTAATTTATATAGTTAACGTTTGAATGACATAGTTTCCCCTCATTGTCACATTTTTTGTTACTATTTCGCTGTTCACTCTCACTCTCTCTGAATCCTGTGGACTAATTGTGCTCACGTGTGTTTGTGTAGGGGAGCGGAACCATATGCTTTTCACAAAATAATTTGCAACTATTTGATAAGAAATATTTCAAAATATCATTTAAGTTTCTAATAAGTATTTTTCTTCCTAACATACAAGTCAATCACACAGTACCTAACCTCAGTCAGAAACACTTTTCTTACTATATCTAGCAAAGTTTTTTGCATATATATCCTATCTTAAATAATTAACAATTTTAATTCAAAACTGCCAACCCCCCTCCCATCCAAAGCTTTCAAAGCTACCAAACATCATTCCTTTCCCTTAACCTCTCCCAAATTATCTTTTGCACCAATTCACAACCTAGGGGGCTTTATAGCTGAGTGGACGTCGCTCTCGACTCGTAATCGTAGCTCATTCGATCCCCCGGTAATGGAACAAACGGAAATCAGCAGAGTTTCTATCATTCTGATGCCCCTGTTACCTAGCAGTAAATATGTACCTGGGCGTTAGACAGCTGTTACGGGCTGCTTCCTGTGTGTGTGTGTGTGTGGAATGTTTTTTATTAGTTAGTAATAATTGATTGATTGACAGTTGAGAGGCGGGCCGAAAGAGTAGAGCTCAACCCTCGCAAGCACAACTAGGTGAATACAACTAGATAAATACTAACCAACCACGATCTCGACAATCCATTACACACACAACCCCCCCTCCCCCCCCCCCAATCCCCTAAATCGTTCTACCTAAGTCAATAAAAAATTAAAACAAATCAATTAATTCACCAAACATACTAACTGTAAATAAAGGAACCAAATTTGAGACATACAGCGACTCCAGCGTGGTCTAGTCGGAAGAGAACGTGTTCTCATCTGGATAGATTGCGATCGAGTCTGTCGGAATGGGTGTGTAACTGCAGGGCACAAACATTTGTGTGTCCCCTCCTGTAGCTGCCTCTGTTTCGACAGGTTCCCTGGATAGCTGGATTTGGCCTGGCCCTTGGAAAGTGGGGAAGGGGTGAAATCCGTTGGGCCCACGGATGGATACCTTGGATCCATGGACCTAGAGCAGGTCTAATCACCTGGGATTCGAACCCACGGTGGGAATAAGGGATGAGATATGGGAAGGGGGGGGGTTGAAGGATGTTTCCCTGGAACCAAACCTCACATAAACCCGGACACTCACACACACACACCCTCACCTGAACACTCGCAGGGGCACTCACACTTACACACACCCATAGACTGTGATAAGGGAGACCATCTGAGGGGACACAGATGGCCTCCTGGACCCACAGGTATAACCGGACACACACGCACCCGGACACTCACAGGGACACATACTCACACACACTCGCCCGGACACTCACAGGGATATACACACTCACACACAGACACACATCCATAGACACAAACTGTGATAAGGGAGACCATCTGAGGGGACACAGATGGCCTCCTGGACACACAAGTATATATCAATATTAAATTTATTATTTATTATTTAATTTTATTAAATTAGTAATCAAATTAATGTTTTTTAATAAATTATTATTTTATTAAATTATTAAATAATTATATTATTAAAACAAATTAAATTAAATTTAATAATTAAATATTTATTATTTAATTTACAAATATGACAGATTTTTTAAATATATATATATATATATATATATATATATATATATATATATATATATATATATATATATATATATATATATATATATATATATACATGTGAACAAGCCTTAATGGTCCCCAGGACTATATGCAACTGAAAACTCACATGCCAGAAGTGACTCGAACCCATACTGCCAGGAGCAATGCAACTGGTATGTACAGGACTCCTTAATCCGCTTGTGTCATTTTTTAAGGAATATATTAGTGAATATTTATTTATGTAAATTGATATATATATATATATATATATATATATATATATATATATATATATATATATATATATATATATATATATATATATATATATATATATATATATATTGTGACAATAATCTCCTTCAAGAGATTGAGCCTGCTCTTCCCTCCACAAACACGTCGTTGAAATTATATAAAACGACTATGGAAGACATGTCCAACAACAACAACAACACCAGCAAGGCTTGCCAGGGTGAGCAAAACATATGCAGCCAGCCACCTGTTCGGACTCAAACCACCAAACTACATGTTGATCGCTACCGGCTCCGCTGATTGGTCGCCGGTCTGGCTGCACCTGCACTCGCCCCCCCATACTACTTGATGTCTGGGGTCGCCCCAACCTCCTACGGCAGAATGTTCAGTGCTCTCGTTGTTACCACTCCTCCCGGCTAGACGCTAGTGTGTACTGAGGGAAGTGGTAGCTTAAGCCAATATTCCAGCACCTCCCATTTACTTGTATATTGCACTTCTTGTTATTTTGTCTTAACGTAACTTTTCATTGTGTCATTTAAGTATTCTTATTATTTTGATTGATTTTATTATAAGAATTTGTTTGTGCATTTTATTCATGTTTTGATTTAATTAACGTAATTAAAATTTCATTGTTAAAGTTTACTTGTGTTTTGTGTGTCTTCTCCTTACCTTACCACAGACGAAGTTCCAGTTTTTTCTATTTTTTTTTATAACTATGTGACGAGGCCATACCCCTAGCCTTAAACAGCCGAACACCAACGCGTTACCGTCACAAGTTATATGGGGGCCTGTCCGGGATCTTCACTCAGGTACTGGTGCCAAGTGGTAATTTATGGTAAGCGTATTTAACTTTGTTAACGTAGCTTTACTATTTTTCATTCAATTTCATTTTTTATAAGGTGCGGTGTATTGTGCATTACGAGAGTAACATATAGTGAAGGTGAGACAACTTTGGATTACGTGGTGACTGTAGGCCGCAGTCATACTCTTAATTGGTCATCTCTCCCTCCGTGTTATTACTCGTGTTTACCATCTATGTCCCTTGAATATTTCTCATTCTGACAGATCATCATATTGGTACCCTGGTACTGTGGTCTGCCCCGGGTCAAGAGTACCCAATCTTCTGCAATCTGACTGTAGGAGGACAAAGAGGGCCATAGTTCCTCTAGCTCGAACTTTAGTTGCTGAATTGGGACCTCAGCAGCAGTTCTCGTCACAAGTTGACACCTCGCACCCCTACACGTCAGTCAGAGATGATGATACATACAACGGTAGGGAATTAGCTTATTTTTTCAGAGCACAAAAGTTCGCTAATTCTGTAAGTATCATATTAAATTCAGTGGGGAAAACTTGCTTTATGTCCTATAGAGACTTGGCAAGGTATGCCTACATCCTTGGACTACCAATTTTACTTTTGAAGCATTTAACTGTTTCATTTGTTTTCGAAACTTTGTTTCATTTGTTAGTAGGATTTTCTTGCCCTTATTCTCTTACATGAGTACCGGGTACAAGATTTCCTGCGCCCTTGATTTAATTTAATCATTTAATATCTTTCACTTAACGTTAATTGTTAAAGATCACACAGGATAGGTACCAGTTGCCACGTTGTCCTGTTTCTGACATTTCACTATTGAATATTCGTGTACCTTTATTTGCTAATTTCACCATGTTTCGTCTCCAAACTTTCCGTGCAAATCCAGCAGGTGAAATAGGGACTTTAAGTCGTGCCAAGAGGACTGAATTACAAACTCTTGCACATGAGTATCAACTAGAAGTTCCCTACCAAGCCAACAAAAATGACCTACACAACCTGTTGCTGGATTACTATTTAGAGCAAGGTAAGATAGACTCTGAAACTCATGAAACTTACTATATTACAGATAAAACTGATTTGGCGACAATGAAACTCAAACTAGAGCTGGCCAAGATTGAAGAACGAACAGCTGCCATACGGAGGGAAGAACAAGAACGAGAAATCACCCTCAGAGAACGCGAAGCTGCTTTGAGGAGAGACGAACAAGAACGTGAAGCTGCTTTGAGGAGAGACGAACAAGAACGCGAAGCTGCTTTGAGGAGAGAAGAACACGAACGTGAGGTCGCATTACTCCGTGAACGTGAACGAGTACAGCTTGAAACCAAACAACGCGAGTTGGAAATACAACGCGAACATGACAAGCAACAAGCGACTCTGGCTCTAGAGTGTCGTCAACGCGAAATCGCCTTGGAAACTTCACACTTCACTCAACGCCAGCAAGCTACTGCCAATCTTCCCGTCAGTTTTAATATATCACATGCAAGTAAGTTAATGCCATCCTTTGTAGAAGCAGAAGTTGATGTGTTTTTCACCACCTTTGAAACCCTTGCTAATCAACTCCGTTGGCCTGTCGACCAATGGGCCACACTTCTCAGAGTCCATCTTACAGGTAGAGCTGCAGTCACACTCAGTACTTTGGCGTCTGAGAATGACTACTACACTCTGAAACAAGCAGTGTTGGACGCCTACCTACTTTCCACAGAAAGTTATAGAAGGAAATTCCGTGACCACCTGAAGGCAAGTACCACTACCTTCCTAGAGTTTGCTAACACGAAACGGAGGTATTTCATGAAATGGCTGGAAGCAGCACATGTCTCTACTTTTACAGAACTCGTCAACCTGATGCTTGTTGAAGAATTCTTGAGACGTGTGCCACCTCCTGTCCGCCTCTACTTAGCAGATAAAGAAGAAACCGACTACCTGAAGTGTGCTAAGTCGGCTGACACTTACAGCCTCATCCACCGGCTGACACCCGAACCATCCTCCAGTAAGAAGTCGTGGTACAGTTACGAGAAGGTGAGCCCCGATCAAGCTGGTTCACAACTGTACTGCAAGTATTGTAGACTCTATGGACATACCATAGACAAGTGTGGTAAGTCTCAATACAAGGGAATCACTGACCAACAACGACCCAAACCAACTCCTCCTAAGTCCGGTAAGCCTGTGATGAATGTTGGTGTTGATGTTAATGATCTTTCTCTTTTCAGTAACCACCTGTATACTGGAACTGTCTCTGCCAACGGTTCAAATCCGGAGGGACGTTTCAAATTGAAGATCTTGAGGGACACAGCGGCTCTACAATCGATCATCTTGAAGTCGGCTGTGCCCAACATAGTCTACACCGGGGAAACAGTCTTCATCACTGACCTCACTGCTACCACTCCATACCCTCTCGCCAGAGTCCACCTGGATTGTCCCTACGTGAACGGGGAAGTCCAAGTCGCCGTCAGGGAAAAGCCTTTTCCCATGCCTGGAGTGCAACTTCTCCTAGGCAACGACTTGGCAGAAGACCTGCAACCGACCAACCTGATCGTCATGGACAAACCCCAGGTGTGTAACTCTGTGCCAATAAACCCTATTCTTGAGTATGTTCCAGCAGAGGTTCAAGAGAGTGATGAAGTTTCTCCTCCGGTTCTCGTGACCACCCGTGCACAAGCCGCACGTCCACAGCCAGCTGACTCTACTGCTACCGCTGTCCCTCAAGACCCTCAGAAACTCCCCCCGCATCTGACCAAGTTGGAGTTCCGTAAGTTGCAGAGGGAAGATCTTACTTTAACACCATTGTTTTTCCAGGCTGAGACTCAACCCGACAGTATTCCTGGGTTCTTCCTAGAGAACGACTTGCTCTACCGCAGATATAGACCCAGTAAACTGAAGGAGGAGGACGATTGGGCCAACATCGAACAACTTGTGATTCCCACCAGCCTGCGGCCCACTATTCTACACCTGGCCCACGGAGCATTCTCCCACTACGGCTTCAACAAGACTTACCATGGGATTCGTCAAGACTACTACTGGCCAGGTATGGTAAATAACGTCAAACAGTACGTAAAACAGTGTCATACATGTCAGATGGCAGGCAAACCGAACGTCTCCATTCCCAGAGCACCACTGATTCCCATACAGGTGCCTGCGGAACCTTTCCACAGACTCATAATAGACTGTGTTGGTCCTTTACCTCGGACCAGTTCAGGTAACGCCTACATCCTAACCATCCTGTGTCCTACCACCAGATTTCCCATAGCAGTTCCAGTGAAGAACATCACGGCTGCTACGGTTATAAAACATCTACTGAAGATCTTCACTCAATACGGATTTCCCAGGGAGATTCAAAGTGACTGTGGCACCAACTTCACCAGTGATCTCTTCAAAAGGACACTGGAGGAGTTCAACATCAAACAGGTATTGTCCAGCCCCTATCATCCTGCTTCACAGGGTTCTCTTGAACGTAGTCATCAGACCATCAAAGCACTCTTGAAAATGTTTTGTAGTGAAACCTCAAAGGATTGGGATAAGCAGATTGACCTAATAATGTGTATTTTCAGAAGTCTCCCCAACGAGTCCCTAGGAGTATCTCCTTATGAGATGCTCTACGGCCGTAAGTGCCGTACTCCCCTTAAGGCTTTCAAAGACTCTCTCAGAGATGCCACCTTCAGTGAGCATCAGAATGTGCCCCAGTTTCTTCAAAACCTTCAACACATTCTAGAGAGAGTCCACCGCTTTGCCCATGATAATCTATTGAAAGCCCAGGTGAGAATGAAGACTCATTACGACCAAACCAGCAAAGTAAGAAAATTCAAGCCGGGAGACTTCGTCCTTGCCTATTTCCCTATCCTAGGTTCACCTTTACAAAACAGATTTTCAGGACCCTACTGCGTCAAAGAGTGCAGAGGCAACAACACTTACGTCATAGAGACTCCAGATAGGCGGCGGAAGACCCAGCTGTGCCACGTCAACCTCCTGAAGCAATATAATGGTACTCCTCCCACTGTCTTGACTAACTATTCCACATTCACAGAACCCTACATCCACAGTGAGACCTTCCCAGCTTCTCCTCCCGAAAGCACTGACAAGGAGTCAGCGCTTTCTAATTCCGAAATCCTTAATGATCTTCCCAAATGCTTTCAGGATAATAATCGTGCTCCTTTGCCCTCTTCTAATTCCACTCTCACCTCGTCAGATAAGCCCTTCATCCTCCATGTCGACGCCAATGGTACCGACGTTGGTGGTGTCGTGATGCAGCAACGAGGCGAGAAGAATACACCTGTCAGCGACTACTGCTACAAGGAACGACGGAACAATTGGCAAGGAACTACTCTTCCTCATCCTGAAACTTCAGCACTTCACTTCACACCTGAAAAGTGCTCGGTCCACCATCAATACGGACCACACCACCCTACACCTCCTGCAGCACGCCCACTTCTCATCTCAACGTCTTCTACTATGGGCTTGCTACCTGCAGAAATTCAACCTGGAGACACGCTATACCAAGAGTCTGACAACATCTTAGCCCATGATCTCTCCAGAGTTTATGAAGTAGAAGCGACTCCATCCATTACTCCACCACATAACGACGTACTTCTTCCAGAACCGCAGGCTTCGGGGGAGAGTTGTGACAATAATCTCCTTCAAGAGATTGAGCCTGCTCTTCCCTCCACAAACACGTCGTTGAAATTATACAAAACGACTATGGAAGACATGTCCAACAACAACAACAACACCAGCAAGGCTTGCCAGGGTGAGCAAAACATATGCAGCCAGCCACCTGTTCGGACTCAAACCACCAAACTACATGTTGATCGCTACCGGCTCCGCTGATTGGTCGCCGGTCTGGCTGCACCTGCACTCGCCCCCCCATACTACTTGATGTCTGGGGTCGCCCCAACCTCCTACGGCAGAATGTTCAGTGCTCTCGTTGTTACCACTCCTCCCGGCTAGACGCTAGCGTGTACTGAGGGAAGTGGTAGCTTAAGCCAATATTCCAGCACCTCCCATTTACTTGTATATTGCACTTCTTGTTATTTTGTCTTAACGTAACTTTTCATTGTGTCATTTAAGTATTCTTATTATTTTGATTGATTTTATTATAAGAATTTGTTTGTGCATTTTATTCATGTTTTGATTTAATTAACGTAATTAAAATTTCATTGTTAAAGTTTACTTGTGTTTTGTGTGTCTTCTCCTTACCTTACCACAGACGAAGTTCCAGTTTTTTCTATTTTTTTTTATAACTATGTGACGAGGCCATACCCCTAGCCTTAAACAGCCGAACACCAACGCGTTACCGTCACAATATATAAAGAGAATGTCTGTCTATGTAATGAGGCCACATGCTGGAGGCTGCAGCCATACACAGATTTATTTTAAAATTTATTTATTAATATATTATTAAGGCTTATTATTACTAAATTAATGTATTTGTAGAGGGAATGGTCTGGGGTAGGGAACGGGCATAGGTTGGTCAGTGTTGACTTTAGCTTAAGGATTTAGGAATAATTATTAATTATTCTTATCACTCCCCCCCCCCTACCAATTTAATTAAGTTAATTGTAAAATAATGCTTGAGATGGCTGAAGACTTTTTCGTACTTAGAAAAAACCTAAATTAAACACATAAAGAAGTTTATTGGTCCTGATTTAAGTTAAAGGAAGAGGTGCAAAGGTGGTGGTGGGAGGGGGGAGGATACGGGATTTAGAGGTGGAATGAAGAGAGGGAACAGGGGGAGTGGTGCAGGTGAAACAGGGAGGAAGAGGGGGGAACAGGGGGTGCTGTACAGGTGAAACAGGGATGGGGATGGGGGAACAGGGGAAGTGGTGCAGATGAAACAGGGATGAAGAGGGTGAAACAGGGGGGAGTGGTGCAGGTGAAACAGGGATAAAGAGGGAGAAACAGAGGGAGTGGTGCAGGTGAAACAGGGATGGGGATGGGGGAACAGGGGGAGTGGTGCAGGTGAAATAGGGATGGGGATGGGGGAACAGGGGGAGTGGTGCAGGTGAAACAGGGATGGGGATAGGGGAACAGGGGGAGTGGTGCAGGTGAAACAGGGATGCAGAGGGAGAAACAAGGGGGAGTTGTGCAGGTGAAACAGGGATTAAAGGAAAATTTATATAAGTAGATAGATGGATGTTTACATTGATTGCTAAATATATTCATTGACGGATAGACGGATGCATAGATGCATCCGTCTACCTGGTGGATGGAAAGACATATGAGTAGATGGATGGATAGACAGAAGAGTTGATGGACGGATAAATGGAATATAAATGTTTATAAAGATAAATGGTTGGTTTATGGGAAGATAGATTGACAGATATAAGTAGATAGATAGATGGATCCATTGATGGATTCATTTGTGCTTATCTCTTGAGGTTCTTCTTGAGATGATTTCGGGGCTTTAGTGTCCCCGCGGTCCGGTCCTCGACCAGGCCTCCACCCCCAGGAAGCAGCCCGTGACAGCTGACTAACACCCAGGTACCTGTTTTACTGCACGGTAACAGGGGCACAGGGTGAAAGAAACTCTGCCCATTGTTTCTCGGCGGCGCCCGGAATCGAACCCGGGACCACAGGATCACAAGTCCAGTGTGCTGTCCGCTCGGCCAACTGGCTCCCCGGTCGGAGGGGAGCCGGTGAACAGGTGAATCAGGTTAAAGAATATCTGTCGATTTGCTATTGCATCAACTGAGATTCGATATGGGACCATTAGGATTATAACCAACGAACTCTCTCCGTTTAGACGGTAGGCCTCCAGTTTGTGTGTGTGTGTGTGTGTGTGTGTGTGTGTGTGTGTGTGTGTGTGTGTGTGTGTGTGTGTGTGTGTGTGTGTGTGTGTGTGTGTGTGTGTGTGTGTGTGTGTGTTAGAGAGAAATAGATGTAGTAGATATAAAAAAAAAGGAAAAATACATATATTTGATTGGCGGGGTCCAAGAGCTAATAACTCGATTCTGCAGATACATATAGTAAATACAAGGAGAAAATAAATACACACACACACACACACACATTAATTGATAATGGACTGTTTTGTGTGCGTATCCATGTGTACTATTGTCAAGACCGACAGACACGTGAAGCTATGTGTGTGTATGTGTACCTGTAATTGAACTGACATGTGTACGGTAATTATCTGTATGTGTCCATGTTAAAGGTACACATTAGTGAATGTGTATTTATGTAAATTGATTGACATATGTACGTGTGCGCGCTGATTAGTGTTACATTAATTTATATGGTTAACATTTATACGTTTGAATGACATAGTTTCCCATTATTGTCACATTTTTTGTTACATGTCTACTATTGTCAAGATGGACAGACACGTCCAGCTATGAGTGTTTATGTGTACCAGTAATTGAACTGACATGTGTACTGCAACTATCTGCGTGTGTCCATTTTAAGGGAATATATTAGTGAATGTTTATTTATGTAAATTGATTGGAATATGTATGTGGACGCTCGGTTAGTGTTACTGTAATTTATATAGTTAACGTTTGAATGACATAGTTTCCCCTCATTGTCACATTTTTTGTTACTATTTCGCTGTTCACTCTCACTCTCTCTGAATCCTGTGGACTAATTGTGCTCACGTGTGTTTGTGTAGGGTAGCGGAACCATATGCTTTTCACAAAATAATTTGCAACTATTTGATAAGAAATATTTCAAAATATCATTTAAGTTTCTAATAAGTATTTTTCTTCCTAACATACAAGTCAATCACACAGTACCTAACCTCAGTCAGAAACACTTTTCTTACTATATCTAGCAAAGTCTTTTGCATATATATCCTATCTTAAATAATTAACAATTTTAATTCATAACTGCCAACCCCCCTCCCATCCAAAGCTTTCAAAGCCACCAAACATCATTCCTTTCCCTTAACCTCTCCCAAATTATCTTTTGCACCAATTCACAACCTAGGGGGCTTTATAGCTGAGTGGACGTCGCTCTCGACTCGTAATCGTAGCTCATTCGATCCCCCGGTAATGGAACAAACGGAAATCAGCAGAGTTTCTATCATTCTGATGCCCCTGTTACCTAGCAGTAAATATGTACCTGGGCGTTAGACAGCTGTTACGGGCTGCTTCCTGTGTGTGTGTGTGTGTGGAATGTTTTTTATTAGTTAGTAATAATTGATTGATTGACAGTTGAGAGGCGGGCCGAAAGAGTAGAGCTCAACCCTCGCAAGCACAACTAGGTGAATACAACTAGATAAATACTAACCAACCACGATCTCGACAATCCATTACACACACAACCCCCCCTCCCCCCCCCAATCCCCTAAATCGTTCTACCTAAGTCAATAAAAAATTAAAACAAATCAATTAATTCACCAAACATACTAACTGTAAATAAAGGAACCAAATTTGAGACATACAGCGACTCCAGCGTGGTCTAGTCGGAAGAGAACGTGTTCTCATCTGGATAGATTGCGATCGAGTCTGTCGGAATGGGTGTGTAACTGCAGGGCACAAATATTTGTGTGTCCCCTCCTGTAGCTGCCTCTGTTTCGACAGGTTCCCTGGATAGCTGGATTTGGCCTGGCCCTTGGAAAGTGGGGAAGGGGTGAAATCCGTTGGGCCCACGGATGGATACCTTGGATCCATGGACCTAGAGCAGGTCTAATCACCTGGGATTCGAACCCACGGTGGGAATAAGGGATGAGATATGGGAAGGGGGGGGGGGTTGAAGGATGTTTCCCTGGAACCAAACCTCACATAAACCCGGACACTCACACACACACACCCTCACCTGAACACTCACAGGGGCACTCACACTTACACACACCCATAGACTGTGATAAGGGAGACCATCTGAGGGGACACAGATGGCCTCCTGGACCCACAGGTATAACCGGACACACACGCACCCGGACACTCACAGGGACACATACTCACACACACTCGCCCGGACACTCACAGGGATATACACACTCACACACAGACACACATCCATAGACACAAACTGTGATAAGGGAGACCATCTGAGGGGACACAGATGGCCTCCTGGACACACAAGTATATATCAATATTAAATTTATTATTTATTATTTAATTTTATTAAATTAGTAATCAAATTAATGTTTTTTAATAAATTATTATTTTATTAAATTATTAAATAATTATATTATTAAAACAAATTAAATTAAATTTAATAATTAAATATTTATTATTTAATTTACAAATATGAAAGATTTTTTAAATATATATATATATATATATATATATATATATATATATATATATATATATATATATATATATATATATATATATATATATATATATATATATATACATGTGAACAAGCCTTAATGGTCCCCAGGACTATATGCAACTGAAAACTCACATGCCAGAAGTGACTCGAACCCATACTGCCAGGAGCAATGCAACTGGTATGTACAGGACTCCTTAATCCGCTTGTGTCATTTTTTAAGGAATATATTAGTGAATATTTATATATGTAAATTGATATATATATATATATATATATATATATATATATATATATATATATATATATATATATATATATATATATATATATATAAAGAGAATGTCTGTCTATGTAATGAGGCCACATGCTGGAGGCTGCAGCCATACACAGATTTATTTTAAAATTTATTTATTAATATATTATTAAGGCTTATTATTACTAAATTAATGTATTTGTAGAGGGAATGGTCTGGGGTAGGGAACGGGCATAGGTTGGTCAGTGTTGACTTTAGCTTAAGGATTTAGGAATAATTATTAATTATTCTTATCACTCCCCTCCCCTACCAATTTAATTAAGTTAATTGTAAAATAATGCTTGAGATGGCTGAAGACTTTTTCGTACTTAGAAAAAACCTAAATTAAACACATAAAGAAGTTTATTGGTCCTGATTTAAGTTAAAGGAAGAGGTGCAAAGGTGGTGGTGGGAGGGGGGAGGATACGGGATTTAGAGGTGGAATGAAGAGAGGGAACAGGGGGAGTGGTGCAGGTGAAACAGGGAGGAAGAGGGGGGAACAGGGGGTGCTGTACAGGTGAAACAGGGATGGGGATGGGGGAACAGGGGAAGTGGTGCAGATGAAACAGGGATGAAGAGGGTGAAACAGGGGGGAGTGGTGCAGGTGAAACAGGGATAAAGAGGGAGAAACAGAGGGAGTGGTGCAGGTGAAACAGGGATGGGGATGGGGGAACAGGGGGAGTGGTGCAGGTGAAACAGGGATGGGGATGGGGGAACAGGGGGAGTGGTGCAGGTGAAACAGGGATGGGGATAGGGGAACAGGGGGAGTGGTGCAGGTGAAACAGGGATGCAGAGGGAGAAACAAGGGGGAGTTGTGCAGGTGAAACAGGGATTAAAGGAAAATTTATATAAGTAGACAGATGGATGTTTACATTGATTGCTAAATATATACATTGACGGATAGACGGATGCATAGATGCATCCGTCTACCTGGTGGATGGAAAGACATATGAGTAGATGGATGGATAGACAGAAGAGTTGATGGACGGATAAATGGAATATAAATGTTTATAAAGATAAATGGTTGGTTTATGGGAAGATAGATTGACAGATATAAGTAGATAGATAGATGGATCCATTGATGGATTCATTTGTGCTTATCTCTTGAGGTTCTTCTTGAGATGATTTCGGGGCTTTAGTGTCCCCGCGGTCCGGTCCTCGACCAGGCCTCCACCCCCAGGAAGCAGCCCGTGACAGCTGACTAACACCCAGGTACCTGTTTTACTGCACGGTAACAGGGGCACAGGGTGAAAGAAACTCTGCCCATTGTTTCTCGGCGGCGCCCGGAATCGAACCCGGGACCACAGGATCACAAGTCCAGTGTGCTGTCCGCTCGGCCAACTGGCTCCCCGGTCGGAGGGGAGCCGGTGAACAGGTGAATCAGGTTAAAGAATATCTGTCGATTTGCTATTGCATCAACTGAGATTCGATATGGGACCATTAGGATTATAACCAACGAACTCTCTCCGTTTAGACGGTAGGCCTCCAGTTTGTGTGTGTGTGTGTGTGTGTGTGTGTGTGTGTGTGTGTGTGTGTGTGTGTGTGTGTGTGTGTGTGTGTGTGTGTGTGTGTGTGTGTGTGTGTGTGTGTGTGTGTGTGTGTGTGTGTGTGTGTGTGTGTGTGTGTGTGTTAGAGAGAAATAGATGTAGTAGATATAAAAAAAAGGAAAAATACATATATTTGATTGGCGGGGTCCAAGAGCTAATAACTCGATTCTGCAGATACATATAGTAAATACAAGGAGAAAATAAATACACACACACACACACACACATTAATTGATAATGGACTGTTTTGTGTGCGTATCCATGTGTACTATTGTCAAGACCGACAGACACGTGAAGCTATGTGTGTGTATGTGTACCTGTAATTGAACTGACATGTGTACGGTAATTATCTGTATGTGTCCATGTTAAAGGTACACATTAGTGAATGTGTATTTATGTAAATTGATTGACATATGTACGTGTGCGCGCTGATTAGTGTTACATTAATTTATATGGTTAACATTTATACGTTTGAATGACATAGTTTCCCATTATTGTCACATTTTTTGTTACATGTCTACTATTGTCAAGATGGACAGACACGTCCAGCTATGAGTGTTTATGTGTACCAGTAATTGAACTGACATGTGTACTGCAACTATCTGCGTGTGTCCATTTTAAGGGAATATATTAGTGAATGTTTATTTATGTAAATTGATTGGAATATGTATGTGGACGCTCGGTTAGTGTTACTGTAATTTATATAGTTAACGTTTGAATGACATAGTTTCCCCTCATTGTCACATTTTTTGTTACTATTTCGCTGTTCACTCTCACTCTCTCTGAATCCTGTGGACTAATTGTGCTCACGTGTGTTTGTGTAGGGTAGCGGAACCATATGCTTTTCACAAAATAATTTGCAACTATTTGATAAGAAATATTTCAAAATATCATTTAAGTTTCTAATAAGTATTTTTCTTCCTAACATACAAGTCAATCACACAGTACCTAACCTCAGTCAGAAACACTTTTCTTACTATATCTAGCAAAGTCTTTTGCATATATATCCTATCTTAAATAATTAACAATTTTAATTCATAACTGCCAACCCCCCTCCCATCCAAAGCTTTCAAAGCCACCAAACATCATTCCTTTCCCTTAACCTCTCCCAAATTATCTTTTGCACCAATTCACAACCTAGGGGGCTTTATAGCTGAGTGGACGTCGCTCTCGACTCGTAATCGTAGCTCATTCGATCCCCCGGTAATGGAACAAACGGAAATCAGCAGAGTTTCTATCATTCTGATGCCCCTGTTACCTAGCAGTAAATATGTACCTGGGCGTTAGACAGCTGTTACGGGCTGCTTCCTGTGTGTGTGTGTGTGTGGAATGTTTTTTATTAGTTAGTAATAATTGATTGATTGACAGTTGAGAGGCGGGCCGAAAGAGTAGAGCTCAACCCTCGCAAGCACAACTAGGTGAATACAACTAGATAAATACTAACCAACCACGATCTCGACAATCCATTACACACACAACCCCCCCTCCCCCCCCCCCCCCAATCCCCTAAATCGTTCTACCTAAGTCAATAAAAAATTAAAACAAATCAATTAATTCACCAAACATACTAACTGTAAATAAAGGAACCAAATTTGAGACATACAGCGACTCCAGCGTGGTCTAGTCGGAAGAGAACGTGTTCTCATCTGGATAGATTGCGATCGAGTCTGTCGGAATGGGTGTGTAACTGCAGGGCACAAATATTTGTGTGTCCCCTCCTGTAGCTGCCTCTGTTTCGACAGGTTCCCTGGATAGCTGGATTTGGCCTGGCCCTTGGAAAGTGGGGAAGGGGTGAAATCCGTTGGGCCCACGGATGGATACCTTGGATCCATGGACCTAGAGCAGGTCTAATCACCTGGGATTCGAACCCACGGTGGGAATAAGGGATGAGATATGGGAAGGGGGGGGGGGTTGAAGGATGTTTCCCTGGAACCAAACCTCACATAAACCCGGACACTCACACACACACACCCTCACCTGAACACTCACAGGGGCACTCACACTTACACACACCCATAGACTGTGATAAGGGAGACCATCTGAGGGGACACAGATGGCCTCCTGGACCCACAGGTATAACCGGACACACACGCACCCGGACACTCACAGGGACACATACTCACACACACTCGCCCGGACACTCACAGGGATATACACACTCACACACAGACACACATCCATAGACACAAACTGTGATAAGGGAGACCATCTGAGGGGACACAGATGGCCTCTTGGACACACAAGTATATATCAATATTAAATTTATTATTTATTATTTAATTTTATTAAATTAGTAATCAAATTAATGTTTTTTAATAAATTATTATTTTATTAAATTATTAAATAATTATATTATTAAAACAAATTAAATTAAATTTAATAATTAAATATTTATTATTTAATTTACAAATATGACAGATTTTTTAAATATATATATATATATATATATATATATATATATATATATATATATATATATATATATATATATATATATATATATATATATACATGTGAACAAGCCTTAATGGTCCCCAGGACTATATGCAACTGAAAACTCACATGCCAGAAGTGACTCGAACCCATACTGCCAGGAGCAATGCAACTGGTATGTACAGGACTCCTTAATCCGCTTGTGTCATTTTTTAAGGAATATATTAGTGAATATTTATTTATGTAAATTGATATATATATATATATATATATATATATATATATATATATATATATATATATATATATATATATATATGTCGTACCTAGTAGCCAGAACTCACTTCTCAGCCTAATATGCATGGCCCAATTTGCCTAATAAGCCAAGTTTTCATGAATTAATTGTTTTTCGACTACCTAACCTACCTAACCTAACCTAACCTAACTTTTTCGGCTACCTAACCTAACCTAACCTATAAAGATAGGTTAGGTTAGGTTAGGTAGGGCTGGTTAGGTTCGGTCATATATCTACGTTAATTTTAACTCCAATAAAAAAAATTGTCCTCATTCATAATAAAATGGGTAGCTTTATCATTTCATAAGAAAAAAATGAGAGAAAATATATTAATTCAGGAAAACTTGGCTTATTAGGCAAATCGGGCCTTGCATAGTAGGCCGAGAAGTGCGTTCAGGCTACTAGGTACGACATATATATATATATATATATATATATATATATATATATATATATATATATAAAGAGAATGTCTGTCTATGTAATGAGGCCACATGCTGGAGGCTGCAGCCATACACAGATTTATTTTAAAATTTATTTATTAATATATTATTAAGGCTTATTATTACTAAATTAATGTATTTGTAGAGGGAATGGTCTGGGGTAGGGAACGGGCATAGGTTGGTCAGTGTTGACTTTAGCTTAAGGATTTAGGAATAATTATTAATTATTCTTATCACTCCCCCCCCTACCAATTTAATTAAGTTAATTGTAAAATAATGCTTGAGATGGCTGAAGACTTTTTCGTACTTAGAAAAAACCTAAATTAAACACATAAAGAAGTTTATTGGTCCTGATTTAAGTTAAAGGAAGAGGTGCAAAGGTGGTGGTGGGAGGGGGGAGGATACGGGATTTAGAGGTGGAATGAAGAGAGGGAACAGGGGGAGTGGTGCAGGTGAAACAGGGAGGAAGAGGGGGGAACAGGGGGTGCTGTACAGGTGAAACAGGGATGGGGATGGGGGAACAGGGGAAGTGGTGCAGATGAAACAGGGATGAAGAGGGTGAAACAGGGGGGAGTGGTGCAGGTGAAACAGGGATAAAGAGGGAGAAACAGAGGGAGTGGTGCAGGTGAAACAGGGATGGGGATGGGGGAACAGGGGGAGTGGTGCAGGTGAAACAGGGATGGGGATGGGGGAACAGGGGAGTGGTGCAGGTGAAACAGGGATGGGGATAGGGGAACAGGGGGAGTGGTGCAGGTGAAACAGGGATGCAGAGGGAGAAACAAGGGGGAGTTGTGCAGGTGAAACAGGGATTAAAGGAAAATTTATATAAGTAGATAGATGGATGTTTACATTGATTGCTAAATATATACATTGACGGATAGACGGATGCATAGATGCATCCGTCTACCTGGTGGATGGAAAGACATATGAGTAGATGGATGGATAGACAGAAGAGTTGATGGACGGATAAATGGAATATAAATGTTTATAAAGATAAATGGTTGGTTTATGGGAAGATAGATTGACAGATATAAGTAGATAGATAGATGGATCCATTGATGGATTCATTTGTGCTTATCTCTTGAGGTTCTTCTTGAGATGATTTCGGGGCTTTAGTGTCCCCGCGGTCCGGTCCTCGACCAGGCCTCCACCCCCAGGAAGCAGCCCGTGACAGCTGACTAACACCCAGGTACCTGTTTTACTGCACGGTAACAGGGGCACAGGGTGAAAGAAACTCTGCCCATTGTTTCTCGGCGGCGCCCGGAATCGAACCCGGGACCACAGGATCACAAGTCCAGTGTGCTGTCCGCTCGGCCAACTGGCTCCCCGGTCGGAGGGGAGCCGGTTAACAGGTGAATCAGGTTAAAGAATATCTGTCGATTTGCTATTGCATCAACTGAGATTCGATATGGGACCATTAGGATTATAACCAACGAACTCTCTCCGTTTAGACGGTAGGCCTCCAGTTTGTGTGTGTGTGTGTGTGTGTGTGTGTGTGTGTGTGTGTGTGTGTGTGTGTGTGTGTGTGTGTGTGTGTGTGTGTGTGTGTGTGTGTGTGTGTGTGTGTGTGTGTGTGTTAGAGAGAAATAGATGTAGTAGATATAAAAAAAAGGAAAAATACATATATTTGATTGGCGGGGTCCAAGAGCTAATAACTCGATTCTGCAGATACATATAGTAAATACAAGGAGAAAATAAATACACACACACACACACACACATTAATTGATAATGGACTGTTTTGTGTGCGTATCCATGTGTACTATTGTCAAGACCGACAGACACGTGAAGCTATGTGTGTGTATGTGTACCTGTAATTGAACTGACATGTGTACGGTAATTATCTGTATGTGTCCATGTTAAAGGTACACATTAGTGAATGTGTATTTATGTAAATTGATTGACATATGTACGTGTGCGCGCTGATTAGTGTTACATTAATTTATATGGTTAACATTTATACGTTTGAATGACATAGTTTCCCATTATTGTCACATTTTTTGTTACATGTCTACTATTGTCAAGATGGACAGACACGTCCAGCTATGAGTGTTTATGTGTACCAGTAATTGAACTGACATGTGTACTGCAACTATCTGCGTGTGTCCATTTTAAGGGAATATATTAGTGAATGTTTATTTATGTAAATTGATTGGAATATGTATGTGGACGCTCGGTTAGTGTTACTGTAATTTATATAGTTAACGTTTGAATGACATAGTTTCCCCTCATTGTCACATTTTTGTTACTATTTCGCTGTTCACTCTCACTCTCTCTGAATCCTGTGGACTAATTGTGCTCACGTGTGTTTGTGTAGGGTAGCGGAACCATATGCTTTTCACAAAATAATTTGCAACTATTTGATAAGAAATATTTCAAAATATCATTTAAGTTTCTAATAAGTATTTTTCTTCCTAACATACAAGTCAATCACACAGTACCTAACCTCAGTCAGAAACACTTTTCTTACTATATCTAGCAAAGTCTTTTGCATATATATCCTATCTTAAATAATTAACAATTTTAATTCATAACTGCCAACCCCCCTCCCATCCAAAGCTTTCAAAGCCACCAAACATCATTCCTTTCCCTTAACCTCTCCCAAATTATCTTTTGCACCAATTCACAACCTAGGGGGCTTTATAGCTGAGTGGACGTCGCTCTCGACTCGTAATCGTAGCTCATTCGATCCCCCGGTAATGGAACAAACGGAAATCAGCAGAGTTTCTATCATTCTGATGCCCCTGTTACCTAGCAGTAAATATGTACCTGGGCGTTAGACAGCTGTTACGGGCTGCTTCCTGTGTGTGTGTGTGTGTGGAATGTTTTTTATTAGTTAGTAATAATTGATTGATTGACAGTTGAGAGGCGGGCCGAAAGAGTAGAGCTCAACCCTCGCAAGCACAACTAGGTGAATACAACTAGATAAATACTAACCAACCACGATCTCGACAATCCATTACACACACAACCCCCCCTCCCCCCCCCCCCCCAATCCCCTAAATCGTTCTACCTAAGTCAATAAAAAATTAAAACAAATCAATTAATTCACCAAACATACTAACTGTAAATAAAGAAACCAAATTTGAGACATACAGCGACTCCAGCGTGGTCTAGTCGGAAGAGAACGTGTTCTCATCTGGATAGATTGCGATCGAGTCTGTCGGAATGGGTGTGTAACTGCAAGGCACAAATATTTGTGTGTCCCCTCCTGTATCTGCCTCTGTTTCGACAGGTTCCCTGGATAGCTGGATTTGGCCTGGCCCTTGGAAAGTGGGGAAGGGGTGAAATCCGTTGGGCCCACGGATGGATACCTTGGATCCATGGACCTAGAGCAGGTCTAATCACCTGGGATTCGAACCCACGGTGGGAATAAGGGATGAGATATGGGAAGGGGGGGGGGGGGGGGTTGAAGGATGTTTCCCTGGAACCAAACCTCACATAAACCCGGACACTCACACACACACACCCTCACCTGAACACTCACAGGGGCACTCACACTTACACACACCCATAGACTGTGATAAGGGAGACCATCTGAGGGGACACAGATGGCCTCCTGGACCCACAGGTATAACCGGACACACACGCACCCGGACACTCACAGGGACACATACTCACACACACTCGCCCGGACACTCACAGGGATATACACACTCACACACAGACACACATCCATAGACACAAACTGTGATAAGGGAGACCATCTGAGGGGACACAGATGGCCTCCTGGACACACAAGTATATATCAATATTAAATTTATTATTTATTATTTAATTTTATTAAATTAGTAATCAAATTAATGTTTTTTAATAAATTATTATTTTATTAAATTATTAAATAATTATATTATTAAAACAAATTAAATTAAATTTAATAATTAAATATTTATTATTTAATTTACAAATATGACAGATTTTTTAAATAAATATATATATATATATATATATATATATATATATATATATATATATATATATATATATATATATACATGTGAACAAGCCTTAATGGTCCCCAGGACTATATGCAACTGAAAACTCACATGCCAGAAGTGACTCGAACCCATACTGCCAGGAGCAATGCAACTGGTATGTACAGGACTCCTTAATCCGCTTGTGTCATTTTTTAAGGAATATATTAGTGAATATTTATTTATGTAAATTGATATATATATATATATATATATATATATATATATATATATATATATATATATATATATATATACATATATATATATATATATATATATATATATATATATATATATATATATATATATATATATATATAAAGAGAATGTCTGTCTATGTAATGAGGCCACATGCTGGAGGCTGCAGCCATACACAGATTTATTTTAAAATTTATTTATTAATATATTATTAAGGCTTATTATTACTAAATTAATGTATTTGTAGAGGGAATGGTCTGGGGTAGGGAACGGGCATAGGTTGGTCAGTGTTGACTTTAGCTTAAGGATTTAGGAATAATTATTAATTATTCTTATCACTCCCCCCCCCCCTACCAATTTAATTAAGTTAATTGTAAAATAATGCTTGAGATGGCTGAAGACTTTTTCGTACTTAGAAAAAACCTAAATTAAACACATAAAGAAGTTTATTGGTCCTGATTTAAGTTAAAGGAAGAGGTGCAAAGGTGGTAGTGGGAGGGGGGAGGATACGGGATTTAGAGGTGGAATGAAGAGAGGGAACAGGGGGAGTGGTGCAGGTGAAACAGGGAGGAAGAGGGGGGAACAGGGGGTGCTGTACAGGTGAAACAGGGATGGGGATGGGGGAACAGGGGAAGTGGTGCAGATGAAACAGGGATGAAGAGGGTGAAACAGGGGGGAGTGGTGCAGGTGAAACAGGGATAAAGAGGGAGAAACAGAGGGAGTGGTGCAGGTGAAACAGGGATGGGGATGGGGGAACAGGGGGAGTGGTGCAGGTGAAACAGGGATGGGGATGGGGGAACAGGGGGAGTGGTGCAGGTGAAACAGGGATGGGGATAGGGGAACAGGGGGAGTGGTGCAGGTGAAACAGGGATGCAGAGGGAGAAACAAGGGGGAGTTGTGCAGGTGAAACAGGGATTAAAGGAAAATTTATATAAGTAGATAGATGGATGTTTACATTGATTGCTAAATATATACATTGACGGATAGACGGATGCATAGATGCATCCGTCTACCTGGTGGATGGAAAGACATATGAGTAGATGGATGGATAGACAGAAGAGTTGATGGACGGATAAATGGAATATAAATGTTTATAAAGATAAATGGTTGGTTTATGGGAAGATAGATTGACAGATATAAGTAGATAGATAGATGGATCCATTGATTGATTCATTTGTGCTTATCTCTTGAGGTTCTTCTTGAGATGATTTCGGGGCTTTAGTGTCCCCGCGGTCCGGTCCTCGACCAGGCCTCCACCCCCAGGAAGCAGCCCATGACAGCTGACTAACACCCAGGTACCTGTTTTACTGCACGGTAACAGGGGCACAGGGTGAAAGAAACTCTGCCCATTGTTTCTCGGCGGCGCCCGGAATCGAACCCGGGACCACAGGATCACAAGTCCAGTGTGCTGTCCGCTCGGCCAACTGGCTCCCCGGTCGGAGGGGAGCCGGTGAACAGGTGAATCAGGTTAAAGAATATCTGTCGATTTGCTATTGCATCAACTGAGATTCGATATGGGACCATTAGGATTATAACCAACGAACTCTCTCCGTTTAGACGGTAGGCCTCCAGTTTGTGTGTGTGTGTGTGTGTGTGTGTGTGTGTGTTGTGTGTGTGTGTGTGTGTGTGTGTGTGTGTGTGTGTGTGTGTGTGTGTGTGTGTGTGTGTGGTGTGTGTGTGTTAGAGAGAAATAGATGTAGTAGATATAAAAAAAAGGAAAAATACATATATTTGATTGGCGGGGTCCAAGAGCTAATAACTCGATTCTGCAGATACATATAGTAAATACAAGGAGAAAATAAATACACACACACATACACACACATTAATTGATAATGGACTGTTTTGTGTGCGTATCCATGTGTACTATTGTCAAGACCGACAGACACGTGAAGCTATGTGTGTGTATGTGTACCTGTAATTGAACTGACATGTGTACGGTAATTATCTGTATGTGTCCATGTTAAAGGTACACATTAGTGAATGTGTATTTATGTAAATTGATTGACATATGTACGTGTGCGCGCTGATTAGTGTTACATTAATTTATATGGTTAACATTTATACGTTTGAATGACATAGTTTCCCATTATTGTCACATTTTTTGTTACATGTCTACTATTGTCAAGATGGACAGACACGTCCAGCTATGAGTGTTTATGTGTACCAGTAATTGAACTGACATGTGTACTGCAACTATCTGCGTGTGTCCATTTTAAGGGAATATATTAGTGAATGTTTATTTATGTAAATTGATTGGAATATGTATGTGGACGCTCGGTTAGTGTTACTGTAATTTATATAGTTAACGTTTGAATGACATAGTTTCCCCTCATTGTCACATTTTTTGTTACTATTTCGCTGTTCACTCTCACTCTCTCTGAATCCTGTGGACTAATTGTGCTCACGTGTGTTTGTGTAGGGTAGCGGAACCATATGCTTTTCACAAAATAATTTGCAACTATTTGATAAGAAATATTTCAAAATATCATTTAAGTTTCTAATAAGTATTTTTCTTCCTAACATACAAGTCAATCACACAGTACCTAACCTCAGTCAGAAACACTTTTCTTACTATATCTAGCAAAGTCTTTTGCATATATATCCTATCTTAAATAATTAACAATTTTAATTCATAACTGCCAACCCCCCTCCCATCCAAAGCTTTCAAAGCCACCAAACATCATTCCTTTCCCTTAACCTCTCCCAAATTATCTTTTGCACCAATTCACAACCTAGGGGGCTTTATAGCTGAGTGGACGTCGCTCTCGACTCGTAATCGTAGCTCATTCGATCCCCCGGTAATGGAACAAACGGAAATCAGCAGAGTTTCTATCATTCTGATGCCCCTGTTACCTAGCAGTAAATATGTACCTGGGCGTTAGACAGCTGTTACGGGCTGCTTCCTGTGTGTGTGTGTGTGTGGAATGTTTTTTATTAGGTAGTAATAATTGATTGATTGACAGTTGAGAGGCGGGCCGAAAGAGTAGAGCTCAACCCTCGCAAGCACAACTAGGTGAATACAACTAGATAAATACTAACCAACCACGATCTCGACAATCCATTACACACACAACCCCCCCTCCCCCCCCCCCCCAATCCCCTAAATCGTTCTACCTAAGTCAATAAAAAATTAAAACAAATCAATTAATTCACCAAACATACTAACTGTAAATAAAGAAACCAAATTTGAGACATACAGCGACTCCAGCGTGGTCTAGTCGGAAGAGAACGTGTTCTCATCTGGATAGATTGCGATCGAGTCTGTCGGAATGGGTGTGTAACTGCAGGGCACAAATATTTGTGTGTCCCCTCCTGTAGCTGCCTCTGTTTCGACAGGTTCCCTGGATAGCTGGATTTGGCCTGGCCCTTGGAAAGTGGGGAAGGGGTGAAATCCGTTGGGCCCACGGATGGATACCTTGGATCCATGGACCTAGAGCAGGTCTAATCACCTGGGATTCGAACCCACGGTGGGAATAAGGGATGAGATATGGGAAGGGGGGGGGGGGTTGAAGGATGTTTCCCTGGAACCAAACCTCACATAAACCCGGACACTCACACACACACACCCTCACCTGAACACTCACAGGGGCACTCACACTTACACACACCCATAGACTGTGATAAGGGAGACCATCTGAGGGGACACAGATTGGCCTCCTGGACCCACAGGTATAACCGGACACACACGCACCCGGACACTCACAGGGACACATACTCACACACACTCGCCCGGACACTCACAGGGATATACACACTCACACACAGACACACATCTATAGACACAAATTGTGATAAGGGAGACCATCTGAGGGGACACAGATGGCCTCCTGGACACACAAGTATATATCAATATTAAATTTATTATTTATTATTTAATTTTATTAAATTAGTAATCAAATTAATGTTTTTTAATAAATTATTATTTTATTAAATTATTAAATAATTATATTATTAAAACAAATTAAATTAAATTTAATAATTAAATATTTATTATTTAATTTACAAATATGACAGATTTTTTAAATAAATATATATATATATATATATATATATATATATATATATATATATATATATATATATATATATATATATATATATATATATATATATATATACATGTGAACAAGCCTTAATGGTCCCCAGGACTATATGCAACTGAAAACTCACATGCCAGAAGTGACTCGAACCCATACTGCCAGGAGCAATGCAACTGGTATGTACAGGACTCCTTAATCCGCTTGTGTCATTTTTTAAGGAATATATTAGTGAATATTTATTTATGTAAATTGATATATATATATATATATATATATATATATATATATATATATATATATATATACATATATATATATATATATATATATATATATATATATATATATATATATATATATATATATATATATATATATATATATATATAAAGAGAATGTCTGTCTATGTAATGAGGCCACATGCTGGAGGCTGCAGCCATACACAGATTTATTTTAAAATTTATTTATTAATATATTATTAAGGCTTATTATTACTAAATTAATGTATTTGTAGAGGGAATGGTCTGGGGTAGGGAACGGGCATAGGTTGGTCAGTGTTGACTTTAGCTTAAGGATTTAGGAATAATTATTAATTATTCTTATCACTCCCCCCCCCCCCCTACCAATTTAATTAAGTTAATTGTAAAATAATGCTTGAGATGGCTGAAGACTTTTTCGTACTTAGAAAAAACCTAAATTAAACACATAAAGAAGTTTATTGGTCCTGATTTAAGTTAAAGGAAGAGGTGCAAAGGTGGTAGTGGGAGGGGGGAGGATACGGGATTTAGAGGTGGAATGAAGAGAGGGAACAGGGGGAGTGGTGCAGGTGAAACAGGGAGGAAGAGGGGGGAACAGGGGGTGCTGTACAGGTGAAACAGGGATGGGGATGGGGGAACAGGGGAAGTGGTGCAGATGAAACAGGGATGAAGAGGGTGAAACAGGGGGGAGTGGTGCAGGTGAAACAGGGATAAAGAGGGAGAAACAGAGGGAGTGGTGCAGGTGAAACAGGGATGGGGATGGGGAACAGGGGGAGTGGTGCAGGTGAAACAGGGATGGGGATGGGGGAACAGGGGGAGTGGTGCAGGTGAAACAGGGATGGGGATAGGGGAACAGGGGGAGTGGTGCAGGTGAAACAGGGATGCAGAGGGAGAAACAAGGGGGAGTTGTGCAGGTGAAACAGGGATTAAAGGAAAATTTATATAAGTAGATAGATGGATGTTTACATTGATTGCTAAATATATACATTGACGGATAGACGGATGCATAGATGCATCCGTCTACCTGGTGGATGGAAAGACATATGAGTAGATGGATGGATAGACAGAAGAGTTGATGGACGGATAAATGGAATATAAATGTTTATAAAGATAAATGGTTGGTTTATGGGAAGATAGATTGACAGATATAAGTAGATAGATAGATGGATCCATTGATGGATTCATTTGTGCTTATCTCTTGAGGTTCTTCTTGAGATGATTTCGGGGCTTTAGTGTCCCCGCGGTCCGGTCCTCGACCAGGCCTCCACCCCCAGGAAGCAGCCCGTGACAGCTGACTAACACCCAGGTACCTGTTTTACTGCACGGTAACAGGGGCACAGGGTGAAAGAAACTCTGCCCATTGTTTCTCGGCGGCGCCCGGAATCGAACCCGGGACCACAGGATCACAAGTCCAGTGTGCTGTCCGCTCGGCCAACTGGCTCCCCGGTCGGAGGGGAGCCGGTGAACAGGTGAATCAGGTTAAAGAATATCTGTCGATTTGCTATTGCATCAACTGAGATTCGATATGGGACCATTAGGATTATAACCAACGAACTCTCTCCGTTTAGACGGTAGGCCTCCAGTTTGTGTGTGTGTGTGTGTGTGTGTGTGTGTGTGTGTGTGTGTGTGTGTGTGTGTGTGTGTGTGTGTGTGTGTGTGTGTGTGTGTGTTAGAGAGAAATAGATGTAGTAGATATAAAAAAAAAGGAAAAATACATATATATGATTGGCGGGGTCCAAGAGCTAATAACTCGATTCTGCAGATACATATAGTAAATACAAGGAGAAAATAAATACACACACACACACACACATTAATTGATAATGGACTGTTTTGTGTGCGTATCCATGTGTACTATTGTCAAGACCGACAGACACGTGAAGCTATGTGTGTGTATGTGTACCTGTAATTGAACTGACATGTGTACGGTAATTATCTGTATGTGTCCATGTTAAAGGTACACATTAGTGAATGTGTATTTATGTAAATTGATTGACATATGTACGTGTGCGCGCTGATTAGTGTTACATTAATTTATATGGTTAACATTTATACGTTTGAATGACATAGTTTCCCATTATTGTCACATTTTTTGTTACATGTCTACTATTGTCAAGATGGACAGACACGTCCAGCTATGAGTGTTTATGTGTACCAGTAATTGAACTGACATGTGTACTGCAACTATCTGCGTGTGTCCATTTTAAGGGAATATATTAGTGAATGTTTATTTATGTAAATTGATTGGAATATGTATGTGGACGCTCGGTTAGTGTTACTGTAATTTATATAGTTAACGTTTGAATGACATAGTTTCCCCTCATTGTCACATTTTTTGTTACTATTTCGCTGTTCACTCTCACTCTCTCTGAATCCTGTGGACTAATTGTGCTCACGTGTGTTTGTGTAGGGTAGCGGAACCATATGCTTTTCACAAAATAATTTGCAACTATTTGATAAGAAATATTTCAAAATATCATTTAAGTTTCTAATAAGTATTTTTCTTCCTAACATACAAGTCAATCACACAGTACCTAACCTCAGTCAGAAACACTTTTCTTACAATATCTAGCAAAGTCTTTTGCATATATATCCTATCTTAAATAATTAACAATTTTAATTCATAACTGCCAACCCCCTCCCATCCAAAGCTTTCAAAGCCACCAAACATCATTCCTTTCCCTTAACCTCTCCCAAATTATCTTTTGCACCAATTCACAACCTAGGGGGCTTTATAGCTGAGTGGACGTCGCTCTCGACTCGTAATCGTAGCTCATTCGATCCCCCGGTAATGGAACAAACGGAAATCAGCAGAGTTTCTATCATTCTGATGCCCCTGTTACCTAGCAGTAAATATGTACCTGGGCGTTAGACAGCTGTTACGGGCTGCTTCCTGTGTGTGTGTGTGTGTGGAATGTTTTTTATTAGTTAGTAATAATTGATTGATTGACAGTTGAGAGGCTGGCCGAAAGAGTAAAGCTCAACCCTCGCAAGCACAACTAGGTGAATACAACTAGATAAATACTAACCAACCACGATCTCGACAATCCATTACACACACAACCCCCCCTCCCCCCCCCCCCAATCCCCTAAATCGTTCTACCTAAGTCAATAAAAATTAAAACAAATCAATTAATTCACCAAACATACTAACTGTAAATAAAGGAACCAAATTTGAGACATACAGCGACTCCAGCGTGGTCTAGTCGGAAGAGAACGTGTTCTCATCTGGATAGATTGCGATCGAGTCTGTCGGAATGGGTGTGTAACTGCAGGGCACAAATATTTGTGTGTCCCCTCCTGTAGCTGCCTCTGTTTCGACAGGTTCCCTGGATAGCTGGATTTGGCCTGGCCCTTGGAAAGTGGGGAAGGGGTGAAATCCGTTGGGCCCACGGATGGATACCTTGGATCCATGGACCTAGAGCAGGTCTAATCACCTGGGATTCGAACCCACGGTGGGAATAAGGGATGAGATATGGGAAGGGGGGGGGGGGGTTGAAGGATGTTTCCCTGGAACCAAACCTCACATAAACCCGGACACTCACACACACACACCCTCACCTGAACACTCACAGGGGCACTCACACTTACACACACCCATAGACTGTGATAAGGGAGACCATCTGAGGGGACACAGATGGCCTCCTGGACCCACAGGTATAACCGGACACACACGCACCCGGACACTCACAGGGACACATACTCACACACACTCGCCCGGACACTCACAGGGATATACACACTCACACACAGACACACATCCATAGACACAAACTGTGATAAGGGAGACCATCTCAGGGGACACAGATGGCCTCCTGGACACACAAGTATATATCAATATTAAATTTATTATTTATTATTTAATTTTATTAAATTAGTAATCAAATTAATGTTTTTTAATAAATTATTATTTTATTAAATTATTAAACTATTATATTATTAAAACAAATTAAATTAAATTTAATAATTAAATATTTATTATTTAATTTACAAATATGACAGATTTTTTAAATATATATATATATATATATATATATATATATATATATATATATATATATATATATATATATATATATATATATATATATACATGTGAACAAGCCTTAATGGTCCCCAGGACTATATGCAACTGAAAGCTCACATGCCAGAAGTGACTCGAACCCATACTGCCAGGAGCAATGCAACTGGTATGTACAGGACTCCTTAATCCGCTTGTGTCATTTTTTAAGGAATATATTAGTGAATATTTATTTATGTAAATTGATATATATATATATATATATATATATATATATATATATATATATATATATATATATATATATATATACATATATATATATATATATATATATATATATATATATAAAGAGAATGTCTGTCTATGTAATGAGGCCACATGCTGGAGGCTGCAGCCATACACAGATTTATTTTAAAATTTATTTATTAATATATTATTAAGGCTTATTATTACTAAATTAATGTAATTTGTAGAGGGAATGGTCTGGGGTAGGGAACGGGCATAGGTTGGTCAGTGTTGACTTTAGCTTAAGGATTTAGGAATAATTATTAATTATTCTTATCACTCCCCCCCCTACCAATTTAATTAAGTTAATTGTAAAATAATGCTTGAGATGGCTGAAGACTTTTCGTACTTAGAAAAAACCTAAATTAAACACATAAAGAAGTTTATTGGTCCTGATTTAAGTTAAAGGAAGAGGTGCAAGGTGGTGGTGGGAGGGGGGAGGATACGGGATTTAGAGGTGGAATGAAGAGAGGGAAACAGGGGGAGTGGTGCAGGTGAAACAGGGAGAAGAGGGGGGAACAGGGGGTGCTGTACAGGTGAAACAGGGATGGGGATGGGGGAACAGGGGAAGTGGTGCAGATGAAACAGGGATGAGAGGGTGAAACAGGGGGGAGTGGTGCAGGTGAAACAGGGATAAAGAGGGAGAAACAGAGGGAGTGGTGCAGGTGAAACAGGGATGGGGATGGGGGAACAGGGGGAGTGGTGCAGGTGAAACAGGGATGGGGATGGGGGAACAGGAGGAGTGGTGCAGGTGAAACAGGGATGGGGATAGGGGAACAGGGGGAGTGGTGCAGGTGGAAACAGGGATGCAGAGGGAGAAACAAGGGGGAGCTGTGCAGGTGAAACAGGGATTAAAGGAAAATTTATATAAGTAGATAGATGGATGTTTACATTGATTGCTAAATATATACATTGACGGATAGACGGATGCATAGATGCATCCGTCTACCTGGTGGATGGAAAGACATATGAGTAGATGGATGGATAGACAGAAGAGTTGATGGACGGATAAATGGAATATAAATGTTTATAAAGATAAATGGTTGGTTTATGGGAAGATAGATTGATAGATATAAGTAGATAGATAGATGGATCCATTGATGGATTCATTTGTGCTTATCTCTTGAGGTTCTTCTTGAGATGATTTCGGGGCTTTAGTGTCCCCGCGGTCCGGTCCTCGACCAGGCCTCCACCCCCAGGAAGCAGCCCGTGACAGCTGACTAACACCCAGGTACCTGTTTTACTGCACGGTAACAGGGGCACAGGGTGAAAGAAACTCTGCCCATTGTTTCTCGGCGGCGCCCGGAATCGAACCCGGGACCACAGGATCACAAGTCCAGTGTGCTGTCCGCTCGGCCAACTGGCTCCCCGGTCGGAGGGGAGCCGGTGAACAGGTGAATCAGGTTAAAGAATATCTGTCGATTTGCTATTGCATCAACTGAGATTCGATATGGGACCATTAGGATTATAACCAACGAACTCTCTCCGTTTAGACGGTAGGCCTCCAGTTTGTGTGTGTGTGTGTGTGTGTGTGTGTGTGTGTGTGTGTGTGTGTGTGTGTGTGTGTGTGTGTGTGTGTGTGTGTGTGTGTGTGTGTGTGTGTGTGTGTGTGTGTGTGTGTGTGTGTGTGTGTGTGTGTGTGTGTGTGTGTGTGTGTGTGTGTGTGTGTGTGTGTGTGTGTGTGTGTGTGTGTGTGTGTGTGTGTTAGAGAGAAATAGATGTAGTAGATATAAAAAAAAGGAAAAATACATATATTTGATTGGCGGGGTCCAAGAGCTAATAACTCGATTCTGCAGATACATATAGTAAATACAAGGAGAAAATAAATACACACACACACACAGACACATTAATTGATAATGGACTGTTTTGTGTGCGTATCCATGTGTACTATTGTCAAGACCGACAGACACGTGAAGCTATGTGTGTGTATGTGTACCTGTAATTGAACTGACATGTGTACGGTAATTATCTGTATGTGTCCATGTTAAAGGTACACATTAGTGAATGTGTATTTATGTAAATTGATTGACATATGTACGTGTGCGCGCTGATTAGTGTTACATTAATTTATATGGTTAACATTTATACGTTTGAATGACATAGTTTCCCATTATTGTCACATTTTTTGTTACATGTCTACTATTGTCAAGATGGACAGACACGTCCAGCTATGAGTGTTTATGTGTACCAGTAATTGAACTGACATGTGTACTGCAACTATCTGCGTGTGTCCATTTTAAGGGAATATATTAGTGAATGTTTATTTATGTAAATTGATTGGAATATGTATGTGGACGCTCGGTTAGTGTTACTGTAATTTATATAGTTAACGTTTGAATGACATAGTTTCCCCTCATTGTCACATTTTTTGTTACTATTTCGCTGTTCACTCTCACTCTCTCTGAATCCTGTGGACTAATTGTGCTCACGTGTGTTTGTGTAGGGTAGCGGAACCATATGCTTTTCACAAAATAATTTGCAACTATTTGATAAGAAATATTTCAAAATATCATTTAAGTTTCTAATAAGTATTTTTCTTCCTAACATACAAGTCAATCACACAGTACCTAACCTCAGTCAGAAACACTTTTCTTACTATATCTAGCAAAGTCTTTTGCATATATATCCTATCCTAAATAATTAACAATTTTAATTCATAACTGCCAACCCCCCTCCCATCCAAAGCTTTCAAAGCCACCAAACATCATTCCTTTCCCTTAACCTCTCCCAAATTATCTTTTGCACCAATTCACAACCTAGGGGGCTTTATAGCTGAGTGGACGTCGCTCTCGACTCGTAATCGTAGCTCATTCGATCCCCCGGTAATGGAACAAACGGAAATCAGCAGAGTTTCTATCATTCTGATGCCCCTGTTACCTAGCAGTAAATATGTACCTGGGCGTTAGACAGCTGTTACGGGCTGCTTCCTGTGTGTGTGTGTGTGTGGAATGTTTTTTATTAGTTAGTAATAATTGATTGATTGACAGTTGAGAGGCGGGCCGAAAGAGTAGAGCTCAACCCTCGCAAGCACAACTAGGTGAATACAACTAGATAAATACTAACCAACCACGATCTCGACAATCCATTACACACACAACCCCCCCTCCCCCCCCCCAATCCCCTAAATCGTTCTAAGTCAATAAAAAATTAAAACAAATCAATTAATTCAATAAACATACTAACTGTAAATAAAGGAACCAAATTTGAGACATACAGCGACTCCAGCGTAGTCTAGTCGGAAGAGAACGTGTTCTCATCTGGATAGATTGCGATCGAGTCTGTCGGAATGGGTGTGTAACTGCAGGGCACAAATATTTGTGTGTCCCCTCCTGTAGCTGCCTCTGTTTCGACAGGTTCCCTGGATAGCTGGATTTGGCCTGGCCCTTGGAAAGTGGGGAAGGGGTGAAATCCGTTGGGCCCACGGATGGATACCTTGGATCCATGGACCTAGAGCAGGTCTAATCACCTGGGATTCGAACCCACGGTGGGAATAAGGGATGAGATATGGGAAGGGGGGGGGGGGTTGAAGGATGTTTCCCTGGAACCAAACCTCACATAAACCCGGACACTCACACACACACACCCTCACCTGAACACTCACAGGGGCACTCACACTTACACACACCCATAGACTGTGATAAGGGAGACCATCTGAGGGGACACAGATGGCCTCCTGGACCCACAGATATAACCGGACACACACGCACCCGGACACTCACAGGGACACATACTCACACACACTCGCCCGGACACTCACAGGGATATACACACTCACACACAGACACACATCCATAGACACAAACTGTGATAAGGGAGACCATCTGAGGGGACACAGATGGCCTCCTGGACACACAAGTATATATCAATATTAAATTTATTATTTATTATTTAATTTTATTAAATTAGTAATCAAATTAATGTTTTTTAATAAATTATTATTTTATTAAATTATTAAATAATTATATTATTAAAACAAATTAAATTAAATTTAATAATTAAATATTTATTATTTAATTTACAAATATGACAGATTTTTTAAATATATATATATATATATATATATATATATATATATATATATATATATATATATATATATATATATATATATATATATATATATATATATATATATATATATATATATATATATATATATATATACTATATTAAATATATATATATATATATATATATATATATATATATATATATATATATATATATATATATATATATAAAGAGAATGTCTGTCTATGTAATGAGGCCACATGCTGGAGGCTGCAGCCATACACAGATTTATTTTAAAATTTATTTATTAATATATTATTAAGGCTTATTATTACTAAATTAATGTATTTGTAGAGGGAATGGTCTGGGGTAGGGAACGGGCATAGGTTGGTCAGTGTTGACTTTAGCTTAAGGATTTAGGAATAATTATTAATTATTCTTATCACTCCCCCCCCCTACCAATTTAATTAAGTTAATTGTAAAATAATGCTTGAGATGGCTGAAGACTTTTTCGTACTTAGAAAAAACCTAAATTAAACACATAAAGAAGTTTATTGGTCCTGATTTAAGTTAAAGGAAGAGGTGCAAAGGTGGTGGTGGGAGGGGGGAGGATACGGGATTTAGAGGTGGAATGAAGAGAGGGAACAGGGGGAGTGGTGCAGGTGAAACAGGGAGGAAGAGGGGGGAACAGGGGGTGCTGTACAGGTGAAACAGGGATGGGGGATGGGGGAACAGGGGAAGTGGTGCAGATAAAACAGGGATGAAGAGGGTGAAACAGGGGGGAGTGGTGCAGGTGAAACAGGGATAAAGAGGGAGAAACAGAGGGAGTGGTGCAGGTGAAACAGGGATGGGGATGGGGGAACAGGGGGAGTGGTGCAGGTGAAACAGGGATGGGGATGGGGGAACAGGAGGAGTGGTGCAGGTGAAACAGGGATGGGGATAGGGGAACAGGGGGAGTGGTGCAGGTGAAACAGGGATGCAGAGGGAGAAACAAGGGGGAGTTGTGCAGGTGAAACAGGGATTAAAGGAAAATTTATATAAGTAGATAGATGGATGTTTACATTGATTGCTAAATATATACATTGACGGATAGACGGATGCATAGATGCATCCGTCTACCTGGTGGATGGAAAGACATATGAGTAGATGGATGGATAGACAGAAGAGTTGATGGACGGATAAATGGAATATAAATGTTTATAAAGATAAATGGTTGGTTTATGGGAAGATAGATTGACAGATATAAGTAGATAGATAGATGGATCCATTGATGGATTCATTTGTGCTTATCTCTTGAGGTTCTTCTTGAGATGATTTCGGGGCTTTAGTGTCCCCGCGGTCCGGTCCTCGACCAGGCCTCCACCCCCAGGAAGCAGCCCGTGACAGCTGACTAACACCCAGGTACCTGTTTTACTGCACGGTAACAGGGGCACAGGGTGAAAGAAACTCTGCCCATTGTTTCTCGGCGGCGCCCGGAATCGAACCCGGGACCACAGGATCACAAGTCCAGTGTGCTGTCCGCTCGGCCAACTGGCTCCCCGGTCGGAGGGGAGCCGGTGAACAGGTGAATCAGGTTAAAGAATATCTGTCGATTTGCTATTGCATCAACTGAGATTCGATATGGGACCATTAGGATTATAACCAACGAACTCTCTCCGTTTAGACGGTAGGCCTCCAGTTTGTGTGTGTGTGTGTGTGTGTGTGTGTGTGTGTGTGTGTGTGTGTGTGTGTGTGTGTGTGTGTGTGTGTGTGTGTGTGTGTGTGTGTGTGTGTGTGTGTGTGTGTGTGTGTGTGTGTGTGTGTGTGTGTGTGTGTGTGTGTGTGTGTGTGTTAGAGAGAAATAGATGTAGTAGATATAAAAAAAAGGAAAAATACATATATTTGATTGGCGGGGTCCAAGAGCTAATAACTCGATTCTGCAGATACATATAGTAAATACAAGGAGAAAATAAATACACACACACACACACACACATTAATTGATAATGGACTGTTTTGTGTGCGTATCCATGTGTACTATTGTCAAGACCGACAGACACGTGAAGCTATGTGTGTGTATGTGTACCTGTAATTGAACTGACATGTGTACGGTAATTATCTGTATGTGTCCATGTTAAAGGTACACATTAGTGAATGTGTATTTATGTAAATTGATTGACATATGTACGTGTGCGCGCTGATTAGTGTTACATTAATTTATATGGTTAACATTTATACGTTTGAATGACATAGTTTCCCATTATTGTCACATTTTTTGTTACATGTCTACTATTGTCAAGATGGACAGACACGTCCAGCTATGAGTGTTTATGTGTACCAGTAATTGAACTGACATGTGTACTGCAACTATCTGCGTGTGTCCATTTTAAGGGAATATATTAGTGAATGTTTATTTATGTAAATTGATTGGAATATGTATGTGGACGCTCGGTTAGTGTTACTGTAATTTATATAGTTAACGTTTGAATGACATAGTTTCCCCTCATTGTCACATTTTTTGTTACTATTTCGCTGTTCACTCTCACTCTCTCTGAATCCTGTGGACTAATTGTGCTCACGTGTGTTTGTGTAGGGTAGCGGAACCATATGCTTTTCACAAAATAATTTGCAACTATTTGATAAGAAATATTTCAAAATATCATTTAAGTTTCTAATAAGTATTTTTCTTCCTAACATACAAGTCAATCACACAGTACCTAACCTCAGTCAGAAACACTTTTCTTACTATATCTAGCAAAGTCTTTTGCATATATATCCTATCTTAAATAATTTACAATTTTAATTCATAACTGCCAACCCCCCTCCCATCCAAAGCTTTCAAAGCCACCAAACATCATTCCTTTCCCTTAACCTCTCCCAAATTATCTTTTGCACCAATTCACAACCTAGGGGGCTTTATAGCTGAGTGGACGTCGCTCTCGACTCGTAATCGTAGCTCATTCGATCCCCCGGTAATGGAACAAACGGAAATCAGCAGAGTTTCTATCATTCTGATGCCCCTGTTACCTAGCAGTAAATATGTACCTGGGCGCTAGACAGCTGTTACGGGCTGCTTCCTGTGTGTGTGTGTGTGTGGAATGTTTTTTATTAGTTAGTAATAATTGATTGATTGACAGTTGAGAGGCGGGCCGAAAGAGTAGAGCTCAACCCTCGCAAGCACAACTAGGTGAATACAACTAGATAAATACTAACCAACCACGATCTCGACAATCCATTACACACACAACCCCCCCTCCCCCCCCCCAATCCCCTAAATCGTTCTAAGTCAATAAAAAATTAAAACAAATCAATTAATTCACCAAACATACTAACTGTAAATAAAGGAACCAAATTTGAGACATACAGCGACTCCAGCGTAGTCTAGTCGGAAGAGAACGTGTTCTCATCTGGATAGATTGCGATCGAGTCTGTCGGAATGGGTGTGTAACTGCAGGGCACAAATATTTGTGTGTCCCCTCCTGTAGCTGCCTCTGTTTCGACAGGTTCCCTGGATAGCTGGATTTGGCCTGGCCCTTGGAAAGTGGGGAAGGGGTGAAATCCGTTGGGCCCACGGATGGATACCTTGGATCCATGGACCTAGAGCAGGTCTAATCACCTGGGATTCGAACCCACGGTGGGAATAAGGGATGAGATATGGGAAGGGGGGGGGGGGTTGAAGGATGTTTCCCTGGAACCAAACCTCACATAAACCCGGACACTCACACACACACACCCTCACCTGAACACTCACAGGGGCACTCACACTTACACACACCCATAGACTGTGATAAGGGAGACCATCTGAGGGGACACAGA
This sequence comes from Procambarus clarkii, assembly GCF_040958095.1. Taxonomy (NCBI): domain Eukaryota; kingdom Metazoa; phylum Arthropoda; class Malacostraca; order Decapoda; family Cambaridae; genus Procambarus; species Procambarus clarkii. Next base: position 5,789,898 of record NC_091168.1, read on the forward strand.
TGGCCTCCTGGACCCACAGATATAACCGGACACACACGCACCCGGACACTCACAGGGACACATACTCACACACACTCGCCCGGACACTCACAGGGATATACACACTCACACACAGACACACATCCATAGACACAAACTGTGATAAGGGAGACCATCTGAGGGGACACAGATGGCCTCCTGGACACACAAGTATATATCAATATTAAATTTATTATTTATTATTTAATTTTATTAAATTAGTAATCAAATTAATGTTTTTTAATAAATTATTATTTTATTAAATTATTAAATAATTATATTATTAAAACAAATTAAATTAAATTTAATAATTAAATATTTATTATTTAATTTACAAATATGACAGATTTTTTAAATATATATATATATATATATATATATATATATATATATATATATATATATATATATATATATATATATTTATATATATATATATATATATATATATATATATATATACTATATTAAATATATATATATATATATATATATATATATATATATATATATATATATATATATATATATATATATATATATAAAGAGAATGTCTGTCTATGTAATGAGGCCACATGCTGGAGGCTGCAGCCATACACAGATTTATTTTAAAATTTATTTATTAATATATTATTAAGGCTTATTATTACTAAATTAATGTATTTGTAGAGGGAATGGTCTGGGGTAGGGAACGGGCATAGGTTGGTCAGTGTTGACTTTAGCTTAAGGATTTAGGAATAATTATTAATTATTCTTATCACTCCCCCCCCTACCAATTTAATTAAGTTAATTGTAAAATAATGCTTGAGATGGCTGAAGACTTTTTCGTACTTAGAAAAAACCTAAATTAAACACATAAAGAAGTTTATTGGTCCTGATTTAAGTTAAAGGAAGAGGTGCAAAGGTGGTGGTGGGAGGGGGGAGGATACGGGATTTAGAGGTGGAATGAAGAGAGGGAACAGGGGGAGTGGTGCAGGTGAAACAGGGAGGAAGAGGGGGGAACAGGGGGTGCTGTACAGGTGAAACAGGGATGGGGGATGGGGGAACAGGGGAAGTGGTGCAGATAAAACAGGGATGAAGAGGGTGAAACAGGGGGGAGTGGTGCAGGTGAAACAGGGATAAAGAGGGAGAAACAGAGGGAGTGGTGCAGGTGAAACAGGGATGGGGATGGGGGAACAGGGGGAGTGGTGCAGGTGAAACAGGGATGGGGATGGGGGAACAGGAGGAGTGGTGCAGGTGAAACAGGGATGGGGATAGGGGAACAGGGGGAGTGGTGCAGGTGAAACAGGGATGCAGAGGGAGAAACAAGGGGGAGTTGTGCAGGTGAAACAGGGATTAAAGGAAAATTTATATAAGTAGATAGATGGATGTTTACATTGATTGCTAAATATATACATTGACGGATAGACGGATGCATAGATGCATCCGTCTACCTGGTGGATGGAAAGACATATGAGTAGATGGATGGATAGACAGAAGAGTTGATGGACGGATAAATGGAATATAAATGTTTATAAAGATAAATGGTTGGTTTATGGGAAGATAGATTGACAGATATAAGTAGATAGATAGATGGATCCATTGATGGATTCATTTGTGCTTATCTCTTGAGGTTCTTCTTGAGATGATTTCGGGGCTTTAGTGTCCCCGCGGTCCGGTCCTCGACCAGGCCTCCACCCCCAGGAAGCAGCCCGTGACAGCTGACTAACACCCAGGTACCTGTTTTACTGCACGGTAACAGGGGCACAGGGTGAAAGAAACTCTGCCCATTGTTTCTCGGCGGCGCCCGGAATCGAACCCGGGACCACAGGATCACAAGTCCAGTGTGCTGTCCGCTCGGCCAACTGGCTCCCCGGTCGGAGGGGAGCCGGTGAACAGGTGAATCAGGTTAAAGAATATCTGTCGATTTGCTATTGCATCAACTGAGATTCGATATGGGACCATTAGGATTATAACCAACGAACTCTCTCCGTTTAGACGGTAGGCCTCCAGTTTGTGTGTGTGTGTGTGTGTGTGTGTGTGTGTGTGTGTGTGTGTGTGTGTGTGTGTGTGTGTGCGTGTGTGTGTGTGTGTGTGTGTGTGTGTTAGAGAGAAATAGATGTAGTAGATATAAAAAAAAGGAAAAATACATATATTTGATTGGCGGGGTCCAAGAGCTAATAACTCGATTCTGCAGATACATATAGTAAATACAAGGAGAAAATAAATACACACACACACACACACACATTAATTGATAATGGACTGTTTTGTGTGCATATCCATGTGTACTATTGTCAAGACCGACAGACACGTGAAGCTATGTGTGTGTATGTGTACCTGTAATTGAACTGACATGTGTACGGTAATTATCTGTATGTGTCCATGTTAAAGGTACACATTAGTGAATGTGTATTTATGTAAATTGATTGACATATGTACGTGTGCGCGCTGATTAGTGTTACATTAATTTATATGGTTAACATTTATACGTTTGAATGACATAGTTTCCCATTATTGTCACATTTTTTGTTACATGTCTACTATTGTTAAGATGGACAGACACGTCCAGCTATGAGTGTTTATGTGTACCAGTAATTGAACTGACATGTGTACTGCAACTATCTGCGTGTGTCCATTTTAAGGGAATATATTAGTGAATGTTTATTTATGTAAATTGATTGGAATATGTATGTGGACGCTCGGTTAGTGTTACTGTAATTTATATAGTTAACGTTTGAATGACATAGTTTCCCCTCATTGTCACATTTTTTGTTACTATTTCGCTGTTCACTCTCACTCTCTCTGAATCCTGTGGACTAATTGTGCTCACGTGTGTTTGTGTAGGGTAGCGGAACCATATGCTTTTCACAAAATAATTTGCAACTATTTGATAAGAAATATTTCAAAATATCATTTAAGTTTCTAATAAGTATTTTTCTTCCTAACATACAAGTCAATCACACAGTACCTAACCTCAGTCAGAAACACTTTTCTTACTATATCTAGCAAAGTCTTTTGCATATATATCCTATCTTAAATAATTAACAATTTTAATTCATAACTGCCAACCCCCCTCCCATCCAAAGCTTTCAAAGCCACCAAACATCATTCCTTTCCCTTAACCTCTCCCAAATTATCTTTTGCACCAATTCACAACCTAGGGGGCTTTATAGCTGAGTGGACGTCGCTCTCGACTCGTAATCGTAGCTCATTCGATCCCCCGGTAATGGAACAAACGGAAATCAGCAGAGTTTCTATCATTCTGATGCCCCTGTTACCTAGCAGTAAATATGTACCTGGGCGTTAGACAGCTGTTACGGGCTGCTTCCTGTGTGTGTGTGTGTGTGGAATGTTTTTTATTAGTTAGTAATAATTGATTGATTGACAGTTGAGAGGCGGGCCGAAAGAGTAGAGCTCAACCCTCGCAAGCACAACTAGGTGAATACAACTAGATAAATACTAACCAACCACGATCTCGACAATCCATTACACACACAACCCCCCCTCCCCCCCCCCCCCCAATCCCCTAAATCGTTCTACCTAAGTCAATAAAAAATTAAAACAAATCAATTAATTCACCAAACATACTAACTGTAAATAAAGGAACCAAATTTGAGACATACAGCGACTCCAGCGTGGTCTAGTCGGAAGAGAACGTGTTCTCATCTGGATAGATTGCGATCGAGTCTGTCGGAATGGGTGTGTAACTGCAGGGCACAAATATTTGTGTGTCCCCTCCTGTAGCTGCCTCTGTTTCGACAGGTTCCCTGGATAGCTGGATTTGGCCTAACCCTTGGAAAGTGGGGAAGGGGTGAAATCCGTTGGGCCCACGGATGGATACCTTGGATCCATGGACCTAGAGCAGGTCTAATCACCTGGGATTCGAACCCACGGTGGGAATAAGGGATGAGATATGGGAAGGGGGGGGGGGTTGAAGGATGTTTCCCTGGAACCAAACCTCACATAAACCCGGACACTCACACACACACACCCTCACCTGAACACTCACAGGGGCACTCACACTTACACACACCCATAGACTGTGATAAGGGAGACCATCTGAGGGGACACAGATGGCCTCCTGGACCCACAGATATAACCGGACACACACGCACCCGGACACTCACAGGGACACATACTCACACACACTCGCCCGGACACTCACAGGGATATACACACTCACACACAGACACACATCCATAGACACAAACTGTGATAAGGGAGACCATCTGAGGGGACACAGATGGCCTCCTGGACACACAAGTATATATCAATATTAAATTTATTATTTATTATTTAATTTTATTAAATTAGTAATCAAATTAATGTTTTTTAATAAATTATTATTTTATTAAATTATTAAATAATTATATTATTAAAACAAATTAAATTAAATTTAATAATTAAATATTTATTATTTAATTTACAAATATGACAGATTTTTTTAAATATATATATATATATATATATATATATATATATATATATATATATACTATATTAAATATATATATATATATATATATATATATATATATATATATATATATATATATATATATATATATATATATATATATATATATATATATATATATATATATATATATATATATATATAAAGAGAATGTCTGTCTATGTAATGAGGCCACATGCTGGAGGCTGCAGCCATACACAGATTTATTTTAAAATTTATTTATTAATATATTATTAAGGCTTATTATTACTAAATTAATGTATTTGTAGAGGGAATGGTCTGGGGTAGGGAACGGGCATAGGTTGGTCAGTGTTGACTTTAGCTTAAGGATTTAGGAATAATTATTAATTATTCTTATCACTCCCCCCCCTACCAATTTAATTAAGTTAATTGTAAAATAATGCTTGAGATGGCTGAAGACTTTTTCGTACTTAGAAAAAACCTAAATTAAACACATAAAGAAGTTTATTGGTCCTGATTTAAGTTAAAGGAAGAGGTGCAAAGGTGGTGGTGGGAGGGGGGAGGATACGGGATTTAGAGGTGGAATGAAGAGAGGGAACAGGGGGAGTGGTGCAGGTGAAACAGGGAGGAAGAGGGGGGAACAGGGGGTGCTGTACAGGTGAAACAGGGATGGGGGATGGGGGAACAGGGGAAGTGGTGCAGATAAAACAGGGATGAAGAGGGTGAAACAGGGGGGAGTGGTGCAGGTGAAACAGGGATAAAGAGGGAGAAACAGAGGGAGTGGTGCAGGTGAAACAGGGATGGGGATGGGGGAACAGGGGGAGTGGTGCAGGTGAAACAGGGATGGGGATGGGGGAACAGGAGGAGTGGTGCAGGTGAAACAGGGATGGGGATAGGGGAACAGGGGGAGTGGTGCAGGTGAAACAGGGATGCAGAGGGAGAAACAAGGGGGAGTTGTGCAGGTGAAACAGGGATTAAAGGAAAATTTATATAAGTAGATAGATGGATGTTTACATTGATTGCTAAATATATACATTGACGGATAGACGGATGCATAGATGCATCCGTCTACCTGGTGGATGGAAAGACATATGAGTAGATGGATGGATAGACAGAAGAGTTGATGGACGGATAAATGGAATATAAATGTTTATAAAGATAAATGGTTGGTTTATGGGAAGATAGATTGACAGATATAAGTAGATAGATAGATGGATCCATTGATGGATTCATTTGTGCTTATCTCTTGAGGTTCTTCTTGAGATGATTTCGGGGCTTTAGTGTCCCCGCGGTCCGGTCCTCGACCAGGCCTCCACCCCCAGGAAGCAGCCCGTGACAGCTGACTAACACCCAGGTACCTGTTTTACTGCACGGTAACAGGGGCACAGGGTGAAAGAAACTCTGCCCATTGTTTCTCGGCGGCGCCCGGAATCGAACCCGGGACCACAGGATCACAAGTCCAGTGTGCTGTCCGCTCGGCCAACTGGCTCCCCGGTCGGAGGGGAGCCGGTGAACAGGTGAATCAGGTTAAAGAATATCTGTCGATTTGCTATTGCATCAACTGAGATTCGATATGGGACCATTAGGATTATAACCAACGAACTCTCTCCGTTTAGACGGTAGGCCTCCAGTTTGTGTGTGTGTGTGTGTGTGTGTGTGTGTGTGTGTGTGTGTGTGTGTGTGTGTGTGTGTGTGCGTGTGTGTGTGTGTGTGTGTGTGTGTGTGTGTGTGTGTGTTAGAGAGAAATAGATGTAGTAGATATAAAAAAAGGAAAAATACATATATTTGATTGGCGGGGTCCAAGAGCTAATAACTCGATTCTGCAGATACATATAGTAAATACAAGGAGAAAATAAATACACACACACACACACACACATTAATTGATAATGGACTGTTTTGTGTGCGTATCCATGTGTACTATTGTCAAGACCGACAGACACGTGAAGCTATGTGTGTGTATGTGTACCTGTAATTGAACTGACATGTGTACGGTAATTATCTGTATGTGTCCATGTTAAAGGTACACATTAGTGAATGTGTATTTATGTAAATTGATTGACATATGTACGTGTGCGCGCTGATTAGTGTTACATTAATTTATATGGTTAACATTTATACGTTTGAATGACATAGTTTCCCATTATTGTCACATTTTTTGTTACATGTCTACTATTGTCAAGATGGACAGACACGTCCAGCTATGAGTGTTTATGTGTACCAGTAATTGAACTGACATGTGTACTGCAACTATCTGCGTGTGTCCATTTTAAGGGAATATATTAGTGAATGTTTATTTATGTAAATTGATTGGAATATGTATGTGGACGCTCGGTTAGTGTTACTGTAATTTATATAGTTAACGTTTGAATGACATAGTTTCCCCTCATTGTCACATTTTTTGTTACTATTTCGCTGTTCACTCTCACTCTCTCTGAATCCTGTGGACTAATTGTGCTCACGTGTGTTTGTGTAGGGTAGCGGAACCATATGCTTTTCACAAAATAATTTGCAACTATTTGATAAGAAATATTTCAAAATATCATTTAAGTTTCTAATAAGTATTTTTCTTCCTAACATACAAGTCAATCACACAGTACCTAACCTCAGTCAGAAACACTTTTCTTACTATATCTAGCAAAGTCTTTTGCATATATATCCTATCTTAAATAATTAACAATTTTAATTCATAACTGCCAACCCCCCTCCCATCCAAAGCTTTCAAAGCCACCAAACATCATTCCTTTCCCTTAACCTCTCCCAAATTATCTTTTGCACCAATTCACAACCTAGGGGGCTTTATAGCTGAGTGGACGTCGCTCTCGACTCGTAATCGTAGCTCATTCGATCCCCCGGTAATGGAACAAACGGAAATCAGCAGAGTTTCTATCATTCTGATGCCCCTGTTACCTAGCAGTAAATATGTACCTGGGCGTTAGACAGCTGTTACGGGCTGCTTCCTGTGTGTGTGTGTGTGTGGAATGTTTTTTATTAGTTAGTAATAATTGATTGATTGACAGTTGAGAGGCGGGCCGAAAGAGTAGAGCTCAACCCTCGCAAGCACAACTAGGTGAATACAACTAGATAAATACTAACCAACCACGATCTCGACAATCCATTACACACACAACCCCCCCTCCCCCCCCCCCCAATCCCCTAAATCGTTCTACCTAAGTCAATAAAAAATTAAAACAAATCAATTAATTCACCAAACATACTAACTGTAAATAAAGGAACCAAATTTGAGACATACAGCGACTCCAGCGTGGTCTAGTCGGAAGAGAACGTGTTCTCATCTGGATAGATTGCGATCGAGTCTGTCGGAATGGGTGTGTAACTGCAGGGCACAAATATTTGTGTGTCCCCTCCTGTAGCTGCCTCTGTTTCGACAGGTTCCCTGGATAGCTGGATTTGGCCTAACCCTTGGAAAGTGGGGAAGGGGTGAAATCCGTTGGGCCCACGGATGGATACCTTGGATCCATGGACCTAGAGCAGGTCTAATCACCTGGGATTCGAACCCACGGTGGGAATAAGGGATGAGATATGGGAAGGGGGGGGGGGTTGAAGGATGTTTCCCTGGAACCAAACCTCACATAAACCCGGACACTCACACACACACACCCTCACCTGAACACTCACAGGGGCACTCACACTTACACACACCCATAGACTGTGATAAGGGAGACCATCTGAGGGGACACAGATGGCCTCCTGGACCCACAGATATAACCGGACACACACGCACCCGGACACTCACAGGGACACATACTCACACACACTCGCCCGGACACTCACAGGGATATACACACTCACACACAGACACACATCCATAGACACAAACTGTGATAAGGGAGACCATCTGAGGGGACACAGATGGCCTCCTGGACACACAAGTATATATCAATATTAAATTTATTATTTATTATTTAATTTTATTAAATTAGTAATCAAATTAATGTTTTTTAATAAATTATTATTTTATTAAATTATTAAATAATTATATTATTAAAACAAATTAAATTAAATTTAATAATTAAATATTTATTATTTAATTTACAAATATGACAGATTTTTTTAAATATATATATATATATATATATATATATATATATATATATATATATATACTATATTAAATATATATATATATATATATATATATATATATATATATATATATATATATATATATATATATATATATATATATATATATATATATATATATATATATATATATATATATAAAGAGAATGTCTGTCTATGTAATGAGGCCACATGCTGGAGGCTGCAGCCATACACAGATTTATTTTAAAATTTATTTATTAATATATTATTAAGGCTTATTATTACTAAATTAATGTATTTGTAGAGGGAATGGTCTGGGGTAGGGAACGGGCATAGGTTGGTCAGTGTTGACTTTAGCTTAAGGATTTAGGAATAATTATTAATTATTCTTATCACTCCCCCCCCTACCAATTTAATTAAGTTAATTGTAAAATAATGCTTGAGATGGCTGAAGACTTTTTCGTACTTAGAAAAAACCTAAATTAAACACATAAAGAAGTTTATTGGTCCTGATTTAAGTTAAAGGAAGAGGTGCAAAGGTGGTGGTGGGAGGGGGGAGGATACGGGATTTAGAGGTGGAATGAAGAGAGGGAACAGGGGGAGTGGTGCAGGTGAAACAGGGAGGAAGAGGGGGGAACAGGGGGTGCTGTACAGGTGAAACAGGGATGGGGGATGGGGGAACAGGGGAAGTGGTGCAGATAAAACAGGGATGAAGAGGGTGAAACAGGGGGGAGTGGTGCAGGTGAAACAGGGATAAAGAGGGAGAAACAGAGGGAGTGGTGCAGGTGAAACAGGGATGGGGATGGGGGAACAGGGGGAGTGGTGCAGGTGAAACAGGGATGGGGATGGGGGAACAGGAGGAGTGGTGCAGGTGAAACAGGGATGGGGATAGGGGAACAGGGGGAGTGGTGCAGGTGAAACAGGGATGCAGAGGGAGAAACAAGGGGGAGTTGTGCAGGTGAAACAGGGATTAAAGGAAAATTTATATAAGTAGATAGATGGATGTTTACATTGATTGCTAAATATATACATTGACGGATAGACGGATGCATAGATGCATCCGTCTACCTGGTGGATGGAAAGACATATGAGTAGATGGATGGATAGACAGAAGAGTTGATGGACGGATAAATGGAATATAAATGTTTATAAAGATAAATGGTTGGTTTATGGGAAGATAGATTGACAGATATAAGTAGATAGATAGATGGATCCATTGATGGATTCATTTGTGCTTATCTCTTGAGGTTCTTCTTGAGATGATTTCGGGGCTTTAGTGTCCCCGCGGTCCGGTCCTCGACCAGGCCTCCACCCCCAGGAAGCAGCCCGTGACAGCTGACTAACACCCAGGTACCTGTTTTACTGCACGGTAACAGGGGCACAGGGTGAAAGAAACTCTGCCCATTGTTTCTCGGCGGCGCCCGGAATCGAACCCGGGACCACAGGATCACAAGTCCAGTGTGCTGTCCGCTCGGCCAACTGGCTCCCCGGTCGGAGGGGAGCCGGTGAACAGGTGAATCAGGTTAAAGAATATCTGTCGATTTGCTATTGCATCAACTGAGATTCGATATGGGACCATTAGGATTATAACCAACGAACTCTCTCCGTTTAGACGGTAGGCCTCCAGTTTGTGTGTGTGTGTGTGTGTGTGTGTGTGTGTGTGTGTGTGTGTGTGTGTGTGTGTGTGTGTGTGCGTGTGTGTGTGTGTGTGTGTGTGTGTGTGTGTGTGTGTGTTAGAGAGAAATAGATGTAGTAGATATAAAAAAAGGAAAAATACATATATTTGATTGGCGGGGTCCAAGAGCTAATAACTCGATTCTGCAGATACATATAGTAAATACAAGGAGAAAATAAATACACACACACACACACACACATTAATTGATAATGGACTGTTTTGTGTGCGTATCCATGTGTACTATTGTCAAGACCGACAGACACGTGAAGCTATGTGTGTGTATGTGTACCTGTAATTGAACTGACATGTGTACGGTAATTATCTGTATGTGTCCATGTTAAAGGTACACATTAGTGAATGTGTATTTATGTAAATTGATTGACATATGTACGTGTGCGCGCTGATTAGTGTTACATTAATTTATATGGTTAACATTTATACGTTTGAATGACATAGTTTCCCATTATTGTCACATTTTTTGTTACATGTCTACTATTGTCAAGATGGACAGACACGTCCAGCTATGAGTGTTTATGTGTACCAGTAATTGAACTGACATGTGTACTGCAACTATCTGCGTGTGTCCATTTTAAGGGAATATATTAGTGAATGTTTATTTATGTAAATTGATTGGAATATGTATGTGGACGCTCGGTTAGTGTTACTGTAATTTATATAGTTAACGTTTGAATGACATAGTTTCCCCTCATTGTCACATTTTTTGTTACTATTTCGCTGTTCACTCTCACTCTCTCTGAATCCTGTGGACTAATTGTGCTCACGTGTGTTTGTGTAGGGTAGCGGAACCATATGCTTTTCACAAAATAATTTGCAACTATTTGATAAGAAATATTTCAAAATATCATTTAAGTTTCTAATAAGTATTTTTCTTCCTAACATACAAGTCAATCACACAGTACCTAACCTCAGTCAGAAACACTTTTCTTACTATATCTAGCAAAGTCTTTTGCATATATATCCTATCTTAAATAATTAACAATTTTAATTCATAACTGCCAACCCCCCTCCCATCCAAAGCTTTCAAAGCCACCAAACATCATTCCTTTCCCTTAACCTCTCCCAAATTATCTTTTGCACCAATTCACAACCTAGGGGGCTTTATAGCTGAGTGGACGTCGCTCTCGACTCGTAATCGTAGCTCATTCGATCCCCCGGTAATGGAACAAACGGAAATCAGCAGAGTTTCTATCATTCTGATGCCCCTGTTACCTAGCAGTAAATATGTACCTGGGCGTTAGACAGCTGTTACGGGCTGCTTCCTGTGTGTGTGTGTGTGTGGAATGTTTTTTATTAGTTAGTAATAATTGATTGATTGACAGTTGAGAGGCGGGCCGAAAGAGTAGAGCTCAACCCTCGCAAGCACAACTAGGTGAATACAACTAGATAAATACTAACCAACCACGATCTCGACAATCCATTACACACACAACCCCCCCTCCCCCCCCCCCCCAATCCCCTAAATCGTTCTACCTAAGTCAATAAAAAATTAAAACAAATCAATTAATTCACCAAACATACTAACTGTAAATAAAGGAACCAAATTTGAGACATACAGCGACTCCAGCGTGGTCTAGTCGGAAGAGAACGTGTTCTCATCTGGATAGATTGCGATCGAGTCTGTCGGAATGGGTGTGTAACTGCAGGGCACAAATATTTGTGTGTCCCCTCCTGTAGCTGCCTCTGTTTCGACAGGTTCCCTGGATAGCTGGATTTGGCCTGGCCCTTGGAAAGTGGGGAAGGGGTGAAATCCGTTGGGCCCACGGATGGATACCTTGGATCCATGGACCTAGAGCAGGTCTAATCACCTGGGATTCGAACCCACGGTGGGAATAAGGGATGAGATATGGGAAGGGGGGGGGGGGTTGAAGGATGTTTCCCTGGAACCAAACCTCACATAAACCCGGACACTCACACACACACACCCTCACCTGAACACTCACAGGGGCACTCACACTTACACACACCCATAGACTGTGATAAGGGAGACCATCTGAGGGGACACAGATGGCCTCCTGGACCCACAGGTATAACCGGACACACACGCACCCGGACACTCACAGGGACACATACTCACACACACTCGCCCGGACACTCACAGGGATATACACACTCACACACAGACACACATCCATAGACACAAACTGTGATAAGGGAGACCATCTCAGGGGACACAGATGGCCTCCTGGACACACAAGTATATATCAATATTAAATTTATTATTTATTATTTAATTTTATTAAATTAGTAATCAAATTAATGTTTTTTAATAAATTATTATTTTATTAAATTATTAAATAATTATATTATTAAAACAAATTAAATTAAATTTAATAATTAAATATTTATTATTTAATTTACAAATATGACAGATTTTTTAAATATATATATATATATATATATATATATATATATATATATATATATATATATATATATATATATATATATACATGTGAACAAGCCTTAATGGTCCCCAGGACTATATGCAACTGAAAGCTCACATGCCAGAAGTGACTCGAACCCATACTGCCAGGAGCAATGCAACTGGTATGTACAGGACTCCTTAATCCGCTTGTGTCATTTTTTAAGGAATATATTAGTGAATATTTATTTATGTAAATTGATATATATATATATATATATATATATATATATATATATATATATATATATATATATATATATATATATATATATATATATATATATATATATATATATATATATATATAAAGAGAATGTCTGTCTATGTAATGAGGCCACATGCTGGAGGCTGCAGCCATACACAGATTTATTTTAAAATTTATTTATTAATATATTATTAAGGCTTATTATTACTAAATTAATGAATTTGTAGAGGGAATGGTCTGGGGTAGGGAACGGGCATAGGTTGGTCAGTGTTGACTTTAGCTTAAGGATTTAGGAATAATTATTAATTATTCTTATCACTCCCCCCCCCCTACCAATTTAATTAAGTTAATTGTAAAATAATGCTTGAGATGGCTGAAGACTTTTTCGTACTTAGAAAAAACCTAAATTAAACACATAAAGAAGTTTATTGGTCCTGATTTAAGTTAAAGGAAGAGGTGCAAAGGTGGTGGTGGGAGGGGGGAGGATACGGGATTTAGAGGTGGAATGAAGAGAGGGAACAGGGGGAGTGGTGCAGGTGAAACAGGGAGGAAGAGGGGGGAACAGGGGGTGCTGTACAGGTGAAACAGGGATGGGGGATGGGGGAACAGGGGAAGTGGTGCAGATGAAACAGGGATGAAGAGGGTGAAACAGGGGGGAGTGGTGCAGGTGAAACAGGGATAAAGAGGGAGAAACAGAGGGAGTGGTGCAGGTGAAACAGGGATGGGGATGGGGGAACAGGGGGAGTGGTGCAGGTGAAACAGGGATGGGGATGGGGGAACAGGAGGAGTGGTGCAGGTGAAACAGGGATGGGGATAGGGGAACAGGGGGAGTGGTGCAGGTGAAACAGGGATGCAGAGGGAGAAACAAGGGGGAGTTGTGCAGGTGAAACAGGGATTAAAGGAAAATTTATATAAGTAGATAGATGGATGTTTACATTGATTGCTAAATATATACATTGACGGATAGACGGATGCATAGATGCATCCGTCTACCTGGTGGATGGAAAGACATATGAGTAGATGGATGGATAGACAGAAGAGTTGATGGACGGATAAATGGAATATAAATGTTTATAAAGATAAATGGTTGGTTTATGGGAAGATAGATTGACAGATATAAGTAGATAGATAGATGGATCCATTGATGGATTCATTTGTGCTTATCTCTTGAGGTTCTTCTTGAGATGATTTCGGGGCTTTAGTGTCCCCGCGGTCCGGTCCTCGACCAGGCCTCCACCCCCAGGAAGCAGCCCGTGACAGCTGACTAACACCCAGGTACCTGTTTTACTGCACGGTAACAGGGGCACAGGGTGAAAGAAACTCTGCCCATTGTTTCTCGGCGGCGCCCGGAATCGAACCCGGGACCACAGGATCACAAGTCCAGTGTGCTGTCCGCTCGGCCAACTGGCTCCCCGGTCGGAGGGGAGCCGGTGAACAGATGAATCAGGTTAAAGAATATCTGTCGATTTGCTATTGCATCAACTGAGATTCGATATGGGACCATTAGGATTATAACCAACGAACTCTCTCCGTTTAGACGGTAGGCCTCCAGTTTGTGTGTGTGTGTGTGTGTGTGTGTGTGTGTGTGTGTGTGTGTGTGTGTGTGTGTGTGTGTGTGTGTGTGTGTGTGTGTGTGTGTGTGTGTGTGTGTGTGTGTGTGTGTGTGTTAGAGAGAAATAGATGTAGTAGATATAAAAAAAAGGAAAAATACATATATTTGATTGGCGGGGTCCAAGAGCTAATAACTCGATTCTGCAGATACATATAGTAAATACAAGGAGAAAATAAATACACACACACACACACACACATTAATTGATAATGGACTGTTTTGTGTGCGTATCCATGTGTACTATTGTCAAGACCGACAGACACGTGAAGCTATGTGTGTGTATGTGTACCTGTAATTGAACTGACATGTGTACGGTAATTATCTGTATGTGTCCATGTTAAAGGTACACATTAGTGAATGTTTATTTATGTAAATTGATTGGAATATGTATGTGGACGCTCGGTTAGTGTTACTGTAATTTATATGGTTAACGTTTGAATGACATAGTTTCCCCTCATTGTCACATTTTTTGTTACTATTTCGCTGTTCACTCTCACTCTCTCTGAATCCTGTGGACTAATTGTGCTCACGTGTGTTTGTGTAGGGTAGCGGAACCATATGCTTTTCACAAAATAATTTGCAACTATTTGATAAGAAATATTTCAAAATATCATTTAAGTTTCTAATAAGTATTTTTCTTCCTAACATACAAGTCAATCACACAGTACCTAACCTCAGTCAGAAACACTTTTCTTACTATATCTAGCAAAGTCTTTTGCATATATATCCTATCTTAAATAATTAACAATTTTAATTCATAACTGCCAACCCCCCTCCCATCCAAAGCTTTCAAAGCCACCAAACATCATTCCTTTCCCTTAACCTCTCCCAAATTATCTTTTGCACCAATTCACAACCTAGGGGGCTTTATAGCTGAGTAGACGTCGCTCTCGACTCGTAATCGTAGCTCATTCGATCCCCCGGTAATGGAACAAACGGAAATCAGCAGAGTTTCTATCATTCTGATGCCCCTGTTACCTAGCAGTAAATATGTACCTGGGCGTTAGACAGCTGTTACTTTTGCTTCCTGTGTGTGTGTGTGTGTGGAATGTTTTTTTATAGTTAGTAATAATTGATTGATTGACAGTTGAGAGGCGGGCCGAAAGAGTAGAGCTCAACCCTCGCAAGCACAACTAGGTGAATACAACTAGATAAATACTAACCAACCACGATCTCGACAATCCATTACACACACAACCCCCCCTCCCCCCCCCCCCCCATCCCCTAAATCGTTCTACCTAAGTCAATAAAAAATTAAAACAAATCAATTAATTCACCAAACATACTAACTGTAAATAAAGGAACCAAATTTGAGACATACAGCGACTCCAGCGTGGTCTAGTCGGAAGAGAACGTGTTCTCATCTGGATAGATTGCGATCGAGTCTGTCGGAATGGGTGTGTAACTGCAGGGCACAAATATTTGTGTGTCCCCTCCTGTAGCTGCCTCTGTTTCGACAGGTTCCCTGGATAGCTGGATTTGGCCTGGCCCTTGGAAAGTGGGGAAGGGGTGAAATCCGTTGGGCCCACGGATGGATACCTTGGATCCATGGACCTAGAGCAGGTCTAATCACCTGGGATTCGAACCCACGGTGGGAATAAGGGATGAGATATGGAAAGGGGGGGGGGGGTTGAAGGATGTTTCCCTGGAACCAAACCTCACATAAACCCGGACACTCACACACACACACCCTCACCTGAACACTCACAGGGGCACTCACACTTACACACACCCATAGACTGTGATAAGGGAGACCATCTGAGGGGACACAGATGGCCTCCTGGACCCACAGGTATAACCGGACACACACGCACCCGGACACTCACAGGGACACATACTCACACACACTCGCCCGGACACTCACAGGGATATACACACTCACACACAGACACACATCCATAGACACAAACTGTGATAAGGGAGACCATCTCAGGGGACACAGATGGCCTCCTGGACACACAAGTATATATCAATATTAAATTTATTATTTATTATTTAATTTTATTAAATTAGTAATCAAATTAATGTTTTTTAATAAATTATTATTTTATTAAATTATTAAATAATTATATTATTAAAACAAATTAAATTAAATTTAATAATTAAATATTTATTATTTAATTTACAAATATGACAGATTTTTTAAATATATATATATATATATATATACATATATATATATATATATATATATATATATATATATATATATATATATATATATATATATATATATATATATATATATATACATGTGAACAAGCCTTAATGGTCCCCAGGACTATATGCAACTGAAAACTCACATGCCAGAAGTGACTCGAACCCATACTGCCAGGAGCAATGCAACTGGTATGTACAGGACTCCTTAATCCGCTTGTGTCATTTTTTAAGGAATATATTAGTGAATATTTATTTATGTAAATTGATATATATATATATATATATATATATATATATATATATATATATATATATATATATATATATATATACAACTTTAGAACACTTTCCCACCAGGAGACTCGAACCCTAGCCAGCACAAAAGCCTTCCAGCAACTGGCATAACAGGTACGCCTTAACCCGCTCCACCACCTGCTCAGACCCTTAAAAGAGATGGTAATTTCGGAGTATTTATACACTCCAAAGATATACCACCTCCCAAGAGCACTAGAGCAAGTGAGGGGTCATTTGTACGTTTTTTCATCCAGTCCCTGTTAATATGGGAGAACACTGTGTCTATGCTTAAGGCACAACTCTCCTAAACACGAGAGTGAAGTATACAACTTTAGAACACTTTCCCACCAGGAGACTCGAACCCTAGCCAGCACAGAAGCCTTCCAGCAACTGGCATAACAGGTACGCCTTAACCCGCTCCACCACCTGCTCAGACCCTTAAAAGAGATGGTAATTTCGGAGTATTTATACACTCCAAAGATATACCACCTCCCAAGAGCACTAGAGCAAGTGAGGGGTCATTTGTACGTTTTTTCATCCAGTCCCTGTTAATATGGGAGAACACTGTGTCTATGCTTAAGGCACAACTCTCCTAAACACGAGAGTGAAGTATACAACTTTAGAACACTTTCCCACCAGGAGACTCGAACCCTAGCCAGCACAGAAGCCTTCCAGCAACTGGCATAACAGGTACGCCTTAACCCGCTCCACCACCTGCTCAGACCCTTAAAAGAGATGGTAATTTCGGAGTATTTATACACTCCAAAGATATACCACCTCCCAAGAGCACTAGAGCAAGTGAGGGGTCATTTGTACGTTTTTTCATCCAGTCCCTGTTAATATGGGAGAACACTGTGTCTATGCTTAAGGCACAACTCTCCTAAACACGAGAGTGAAGTATACAACTTTAGAACACTTTCCCACCAGGAGACTCGAACCCTAGCCAGCACAGAAGCCTTCCAGCAACTGGCATAACAGGTACGCCTTAACCCGCTCCACCACCTGCTCAGACCCTTAAAAGAGATGGTAATTTCGGAGTATTTATACACTCCAAAGATATACCACCTCCCAAGAGCACTAGAGCAAGTGAGGGGTCATTTGTACGTTTTTTCATCCAGTCCCTGTTAATATGGGAGAACACTGTGTCTATGCTTAAGGCACAACTCTCCTAAACACGAGAGTGAAGTATACAACTTTAAAACACTTTCCCACCAGGAGACTCGAACCCTAGCCAGCACAGAAGCCTTCCAGCAACTGGCATAACAGGTACGCCTTAACCCGCTCCACCACCTGCTCAGACCCTTAAAAGAGATGGTAATTTCGGAGTATTTATACACTCCAAAGATATACCACCTCCCAAGAGCACTAGAGCAAGTGAGGGGTCATTTGTACGTTTTTTCATCCAGTCCCTGTTAATATGGGAGAACACTGTGTCTATGCTTAAGGCACAACTCTCCTAAACACGAGAGTGAAGTATACAACTTTAGAACACTTTCCCACCAGGAGACTCGAACCCTAGCCAGCACAGAAGCCTTCCAGCAACTGGCATAACAGGTACGCCTTAACCCGCTCCACCACCTGCTCAGACCCTTAAAAGAGATGGTAATTTCGGAGTATTTATACACTCCAAAGATATACCACCTCCCAAGAGCACTAGAGCAAGTGAGGGGTCATTTGTACGTTTTTTCATCCAGTCCCTGTTAATATGGGAGAACACTGTGTCTATGCTTAAGGCACAACTCTCCTAAACACGAGAGTGAAGTATACAACTTTAGAACACTTTCCCACCAGGAGACTCGAACCCTAGCCAGCACAGAAGCCTTCCAGCAACTGGCATAACAGGTACGCCTTAACCCGCTCCACCACCTGCTCAGACCCTTAAAAGAGATGGTAATTTCGGAGTATTTATACACTCCAAAGATATACCACCTCCCAAGAGCACTAGAGCAAGTGAGGGGTCATTTGTACGTTTTTTCATCCAGTCCCTGTTAATATGGGAGAACACTGTGTCTATGCTTAAGGCACAACTCTCCTAAACACGAGAGTGAAGTATACAACTTTAGAACACTTTCCCACCAGGAGACTCGAACCCTAGCCAGCACAGAAGCCTTCCAGCAACTGGCATAACAGGTACGCCTTAACCCGCTCCACCACCTGCTCAGACCCTTAAAAGAGATGGTAATTTCGGAGTATTTATACACTCCAAAGATTAAATTTATGTGCTGGCTAGGGTTCGAGTCTCCTGGTGGGAAAGTGTTCTAAAGTTGTATATATATATATATATATATATATATATATATATATATATATATATATATATATATATATATATATATATATATATATATATCAATTTACATAAATAAATATTCACTAATATATTCCTTAAAAAATGACACAAGCGGATTAAGGAGTCCTGTACATACCAGTTGCATTGCTCCTGGCAGTATGGGTTCGAGTCACTTCTGGCATGTGAGTTTTCAGTTGCATATAGTCCTGGGGACCATTAAGGCTTGTTCACATGTATATATATATATATATATATATATATATATATATATATATATATATATATATATATATATGTATATATATATATATATATATATATATATATATATTTAAAAAATCTGTCATATTTGTAAATTAAATAATAAATATTTAATTATTAAATTTAATTTAATTTGTTTTAATAATATAATTATTTAATAATTTAATAAAATAATAATTTATTAAAAAACATTAATTTGATTACTAATTTAATAAAATTAAATAATAAATAATAAATTTAATATTGATATATACTTGTGTGTCCAGGAGGCCATCTGTGTCCCCTGAGATGGTCTCCCTTATCACAGTTTGTGTCTATGGATGTGTGTCTGTGTGTGAGTGTGTATATCCCTGTGAGTGGGATATTAACAGGGACTGGATGAAAAAACGTACAAATGACCCCTCACTTGCTCTAGTGCTCTTGGGAGGTGGTATATCTTTGGAGTGTATAAATACTCCGAAATTACCATCTCTTTTAAGGGTCTGAGCAGGTGGTGGAGCGGGTTAAGGCGTACCTGTTATGCCAGTTGCTGGAAGGCTTCTGTGCTGGCTAGGGTTCGAGTCTCCTGGTGGGAAAGTGTTTTAAAGTTGTATACTTCACTCTCGTGTTTAGGAGAGTTGTGCCTTAAGCATAGACACAGTGTTCTCCCATATTAACAGGGACTGGATGAAAAAACGTACAAATGACCCCTCACTTGCTCTAGTGCTCTTGGGAGGTGGTATATCTTTGGAGTGTATAAATACTCCGAAATTACCATCTCTTTTAAGGGTCTGAGCAGGTGGTGGAGCGGGTTAAGGCGTACCTGTTATGCCAGTTGCTGGAAGGCTTCTGTGCTGGCTAGGGTTCGAGTCTCCTGGTGGGAAAGTGTTCTAAAGTTGTATACTTCACTCTCGTGTTTAGGAGAGTTGTGCCTTAAGCATAGACACAGTGTTCTCCCATATTAACAGGGACTGGATGAAAAAACGTACAAATGACCCCTCACTTGCTCTAGTGCTCTTGGGAGGTGGTATATCTTTGGAGTGTATAAATACTCCGAAATTACCATCTCTTTTAAGGGTCTGAGCAGGTGGTGGAGCGGGTTAAGGCGTACCTGTTATGCCAGTTGCTGGAAGGCTTCTGTGCTGGCTAGGGTTCGAGTCTCCTGGTGGGAAAGTGTTCTAAAGTTGTATACTTCACTCTCGTGTTTAGAGAGAGTTGTGCCTTAAGCATAGACACAGTGTTCTCCCATATTAACAGGGATTGGATGAAAAAACGTACAAATGACCCCTCACTTGCTCTAGTGCTCTTGGGAGGTGGTATATCTTTGGAGTGTATAAATACTCCGAAATTACCATCTCTTTTAAGGGTCTGAGCAGGTGGTGGAGCGGGTTAAGGCGTACCTGTTATGCCAGTTGCTGGAAGGCTTCTGTGCTGGCTAGGGTTCGAGTCTCCTGGTGGGAAAGTGTTCTAAAGTTGTATACTTCACTCTCGTGTTTAGGAGAGTTGTGCCTTAAGCATAGACACAGTGTTCTCCCATATTAACAGGGACTGGATGAAAAAACGTACAAATGACCCCTCACTTGCTCTAGTGCTCTTGGGAGGTGGTATATCTTTGGAGTGTATAAATACTCCGAAATTACCATCTCTTTTAAGGGTCTGAGCAGGTGGTGGAGCGGGTTAAGGCGTACCTGTTATGCCAGTTGCTGGAAGGCTTCTGTGCTGGCTAGGGTTCGAGTCTCCTGGTGGGAAAGTGTTCTAAAGTTGTATACTTCACTCTCGTGTTTAGGAGAGTTGTGCCTTAAGCATAGACACAGTGTTCTCCCATATTAACAGGGACTGGATGAAAAAACGTACAAATGACCCCTCACTTGCTCTAGTGCTCTTGGGAGGTGGTATATCTTTGGAGTGTATAAATACTCCGAAATTACCATCTCTTTTAAGGGTCTGAGCAGGTGGTGGAGCGGGTTAAGGCGTACCTGTTATGCCAGTTGCTGGAAGGCTTCTGTGCTGGCTAGGGTTCGAGTCTCCTGGTGGGAAAGTGTTCTAAAGTTGTATACTTCACTCTCGTGTTTAGGAGAGTTGTGCCTTAAGCATAGACACAGTGTTCTCCCATATTAACAGGGACTGGATGAAAAAACGTACAAATGACCCCTCACTTGCTCTAGTGCTCTTGGGAGGTGGTATATCTTTGGAGTGTATAAATACTCCGAAATTACCATCTCTTTTAAGGGTCTGAGCAGGTGGTGGAGCGGGTTAAGGCGTACCTGTTATGCCAGTTGCTGGAAGGCTTCTGTGCTGGCTAGGGTTCGAGTCTCCTGGTGGGAAAGTGTTCTAAAGTTGTGTACTTCACTCTCGTGTTTAGGAGAGTTGTGCCTTAAGCATAGACACAGTGTTCTCCCATATTAACAGGGACTGGATGAAAAAACGTACAAATGACCCCTCACTTGCTCTAGTGCTCTTGGGAGGTGGTATATCTTTGAAGTGTATAAATACTCCGAAATTACCATCTCTTTTAAGGGTCTGAGCAGGTGGTGGAGTGGGTTAAGGCGTACCTGTTATGCCAGTTGCTGGAAGGCTTCTGTGCTGGCTAGGGTTCGAGTCTCCTGGTGGGAAAGTGTTCTAAAGTTGTATACTTCACTCTCGTGTTTAGGAGAGTTGTGCCTTAAGCATAGACACAGTGTTCTCCCATATTAACAGGGACTGGATGAAAAAACGTACAAATGACCCCTCACTTGCTCTAGTGCTCTTGGGAGGTGGTATATCTTTGGAGTGTATAAATACTCCGAAATTACCATCTCTTTTAAGGGTCTGAGCAGGTGGTGGAGCGGGTTAAGGCGTACCTGTTATGCCAGTTGCTGGAAGGCTTCTGTGCTGGCTAGGGTTCGAGTCTCCTGGTGGGAAAGTGTTCTAAAGTTGTATACTTCACTCTCGTGTTTAGGAGAGTTGTGCCTTAAGCATAGACACAGTGTTCTCCCATATTAACAGGGACTGGATGAAAAAACGTACAAATGACCCCTCACTTGCTCTAGTGCTCTTGGGAGGTGGTATATCTTTGGAGTGTATAAATACTCCGAAATTACCATCTCTTTTAAGGGTCTGAGCAGGTGGTGGAGCGGGTTAAGGCGTACCTGTTATGCCAGTTGCTGGAAGGCTTCTGTGCTGGCTAGGGTTCGAGTCTCCTGGTGGGAAAGTGTTCTAAAGTTGTATACTTCACTCTCGTGTTTAGGAGAGTTGTGCCTTAAGCATAGACACAGTGTTCTCCCATATTAACAGGGACTGGATGAAAAAACGTACAAATGACCCCTCACTTGCTCTAGTGCTCTTGGGAGGTGGTATATCTTTGGAGTGTATAAATACTCCGAAATTACCATCTCTTTTAAGGGTCTGAGCAGGTTGTGGAGTGGGTTAAGGCGTACCTGTTATGCCAGTTGCTGGAAGGCTTCTGTGCTGGCTAGGGTTCGAGTCTCCTGGTGGGAAAGTGTTCTAAAGTTGTATACTTCACTCTCGTGTTTAGGAGAGTTGTGCCTTAAGCATAGACACAGTGTTCTCCCATATTAACAGGGACTGGATGAAAAAACGTACAAATGACCCCTCACTTGCTCTAGTGCTCTTGGGAGGTGGTATATCTTTGGAGTGTATAAATACTCCGAAATTACCATCTCTTTTAAGGGTCTGAGCAGGTGGTGGAGCGGGTTAAGGCGTACCTGTTATGCCAGTTGCTGGAAGGCTTCTGTGCTGGCTAGGGTTCGAGTCTCCTGGTGGGAAAGTGTTCTAAAGTTGTATACTTCACTCTCGTGTTTAGGAGAGTTGTGCCTTAAGCATAGACACAGTGTTCTCCCATATTAACAGGGACTGGATGAAAAAACGTACAAATGACCCCTCACTTGCTCTAGTGCTCTTGGGAGGTGGTATATCTTTGGAGTGTATAAATACTCCGAAATTACCATCTCTTTTAAGGGTCTGAGCAGGTGGTGGAGCGGGTTAAGGCGTACCTGTTATGCCAGTTGCTGGAAGGCTTCTGTGCTGGCTAGGGTTCGAGTCTCCTGGTGGGAAAGTGTTCTAAAGTTGTATACTTCACTCTCGTGTTTAGGAGAGTTGTGCCTTAAGCATAGACACAGTGTTCTCCCATATTAACAGGGACTGGATGAAAAAACGTACAAATGACCCCTCACTTGCTCTAGTGCTCTTGGGAGGTGGTATATCTTTGGAGTGTATAAATACTCCGAAATTACCATCTCTTTTAAGGGTCTGAGCAGGTGGTGGAGCGGGTTAAGGCGTACCTGTTATGCCAGTTGCTGGAAGGCTTCTGTGCTGGCTAGGGTTCGAGTCTCCTGGTGGGAAAGTGTTCTAAAGTTGTATACTTCACTCTCGTGTTTAGGAGAGTTGTGCCTTAAGCATAGACACAGTGTTCTCCCATATTAACAGGGACTGGATGAAAAAACGTACAAATGACCCCTCACTTGCTCTAGTGCTCTTGGGAGGTGGTATATCTTTGGAGTGTATAAATACTCCGAAATTACCATCTCTTTTAAGGGTCTGAGCAGGTGGTGGAGCGGGTTAAGGCGTACCTGTTATGCCAGTTGCTGGAAGGCTTCTGTGCTGGCTAGGGTTCGAGTCTCCTGGTGGGAAAGTGTTCTAAAGTTGTGTACTTCACTCTCGTGTTTAGGAGAGTTGTGCCTTAAGCATAGACACAGTGTTCTCCCATATTAACAGGGACTGGATGAAAAAACGTACAAATGACCCCTCACTTGCTCTAGTGCTCTTGGGAGGTGGTATATCTTTGAAGTGTATAAATACTCCGAAATTACCATCTCTTTTAAGGGTCTGAGCAGGTGGTGGAGTGGGTTAAGGCGTACCTGTTATGCCAGTTGCTGGAAGGCTTCTGTGCTGGCTAGGGTTCGAGTCTCCTGGTGGGAAAGTGTTCTAAAGTTGTATACTTCACTCTCGTGTTTAGGAGAGTTGTGCCTTAAGCATAGACACAGTGTTCTCCCATATTAACAGGGACTGGATGAAAAAACGTACAAATGACCCCTCACTTGCTCTAGTGCTCTTGGGAGGTGGTATATCTTTGGAGTGTATAAATACTCCGAAATTACCATCTCTTTTAAGGGTCTGAGCAGGTGGTGGAGCGGGTTAAGGCGTACCTGTTATGCCAGTTGCTGGAAGGCTTCTGTGCTGGCTAGGGTTCGAGTCTCCTGGTGGGAAAGTGTTCTAAAGTTGTATACTTCACTCTCGTGTTTAGGAGAGTTGTGCCTTAAGCATAGACACAGTGTTCTCCCATATTAACAGGGACTGGATGAAAAAACGTACAAATGACCCCTCACTTGCTCTAGTGCTCTTGGGAGGTGGTATATCTTTGGAGTGTATAAATACTCCGAAATTACCATCTCTTTTAAGGGTCTGAGCAGGTGGTGGAGCGGGTTAAGGCGTACCTGTTATGCCAGTTGCTGGAAGGCTTCTGTGCTGGCTAGGGTTCGAGTCTCCTGGTGGGAAAGTGTTCTAAAGTTGTGTACTTCACTCTCGTGTTTAGGAGAGTTGTGCCTTAAGCATAGACACAGTGTTCTCCCATATTAACAGGGACTGGATGAAAAAACGTACAAATGACCCCTCACTTGCTCTAGTGCTCTTGGGAGGTGGTATATCTTTGGAGTGTATAAATACTCCGAAATTACCATCTCTTTTAAGGGTCTGAGCAGGTGGTGGAGTGGGTTAAGGCGTACCTGTTATGCCAGTTGCTGGAAGGCTTCTGTGCTGGCTAGGGTTCGAGTCTCCTGGTGGGAAAGTGTTCTAAAGTTGTATACTTTACTCTCGTGTTTAGGAGAGTTGTGCCTTAAGCATAGACACAGTGTTCTCCCATATTAACAGGGACTGGATGAAAAAACGTACAAATGACCCCTCACTTGCTCTAGTGCTCTTGGGAGGTGGTATATCTTTGGAGTGTATAAATACTCCGAAATTACCATCTCTTTTAAGGGTCTGAGCAGGTGGTGGAGCGGGTTAAGGCGTACCTGTTATGCCAGTTGCTGGAAGGCTTCTGTGCTGGCTAGGGTTCGAGTCTCCTGGTGGGAAAGTGTTCTAAAGTTGTATACTTAACTCTCGTGTTTAGGAGAGTTGTGCCTTAAGCATAGACACAGTGTTCTCCCATATTAACAGGGACTGGATGAAAAAACGTACAAATGACCCCTCACTTGCTCTAGTGCTCTTGGGAGGTGGTATATCTTTGGAGTGTATAAATACTCCGAAATTACCATCTCTTTTAAGGGTCTGAGCAGGTGGTGGAGCGGGTTAAGGCGTACCTGTTATGCCAGTTGCTGGAAGGCTTCTGTGCTGGCTAGGGTTCGAGTCTCCTGGTGGGAAAGTGTTCTAAAGTTGTATACTTCACTCTCGTGTTTAGGAGAGTTGTGCCTTAAGCATAGACACAGTGTTCTCCCATATTAACAGGGACTGGATGAAAAAACGTACAAATGACCCCTCACTTGCTCTAGTGCTCTTGGGAGGTGGTATATCTTTGGAGTGTATAAATACTCCGAAATTACCATCTCTTTTAAGGGTCTGAGCAGGTGGTGGAGTGGGTTAAGGCGTACCTGTTATGCCAGTTGCTGGAAGGCTTCTGTGCTGGCTAGGGTTCGAGTCTCCTGGTGGGAAAGTGTTCTAAAGTTGTATACTTTACTCTCGTGTTTAGGAGAGTTGTGCCTTAAGCATAGACACAGTGTTCTCCCATATTAACAGGGACTGGATGAAAAAACGTACAAATGACCCCTCACTTGCTCTAGTGCTCTTGGGAGGTGGTATATCTTTGGAGTGTATAAATACTCCGAAATTACCATCTCTTTTAAGGGTCTGAGCAGGTGGTGGAGCGGGTTAAGGCGTACCTGTTATGCCAGTTGCTGGAAGGCTTCTGTGCTGGCTAGGGTTCGAGTCTCCTGGTGGGAAAGTGTTCTAAAGTTGTATACTTAACTCTCGTGTTTAGGAGAGTTGTGCCTTAAGCATAGACACAGTGTTCTCCCATATTAACAGGGACTGGATGAAAAAACGTACAAATGACCCCTCACTTGCTCTAGTGCTCTTGGGAGGTGGTATATCTTTGGAGTGTATAAATACTCCGAAATTACCATCTCTTTTAAGGGTCTGAGCAGGTGGTGGAGCGGGTTAAGGCGTACCTGTTATGCCAGTTGCTGGAAGGCTTCTGTGCTGGCTAGGGTTCGAGTCTCCTGGTGGGAAAGTGTTCTAAAGTTGTATACTTCACTCTCGTGTTTAGGAGAGTTGTGCCTTAAGCATAGACACAGTGTTCTCCCATATTAACAGGGACTGGATGAAAAAACGTACAAATGACCCCTCACTTGCTCTAGTGCTCTTGGGAGGTGGTATATCTTTGGAGTGTATAAATACTCCGAAATTACCATCTCTTTTAAGGGTCTGAGCAGGTGGTGGAGCGGGTTAAGGCGTACCTGTTATGCCAGTTGCTGGAAGGCTTCTGTGCTGGCTAGGGTTCGAGTCTCCTGGTGGGAAAGTGTTCTAAAGTTGTATACTTCACTCTCGTGTTTAGGAGAGTTGTGCCTTAAGCATAGACACAGTGTTCTCCCATATTAACAGGGACTGGATGAAAAAACGTACAAATGACCCCTCACTTGCTCTAGTGCTCTTGGGAGGTGGTATATCTTTGGAGTGTATAAATACTCCGAAATTACCATCTCTTTTAAGGGTCTGAGCAGGTGGTGGAGCGGGTTAAGGCGTACCTGTTATGCCAGTTGCTGGAAGGCTTCTGTGCTGGCTAGGGTTCGAGTCTCCTGGTGGGAAAGTGTTCTAAAGTTGTATACTTCACTCTCGTGTTTAGGAGAGTTGTGCCTTAAGCATAGACACAGTGTTCTCCCATATTAACAGGGACTGGATGAAAAAACGTACAAATGACCCCTCACTTGCTCTAGTGCTCTTGGGAGGTGGTATATCTTTGGAGTGTATAAATACTCCGAAATTACCATCTCTTTTAAGGGTCTGAGCAGGTGGTGGAGCGGGTTAAGGCGTACCTGTTATGCCAGTTGCTGGAAGGCTTCTGTGCTGGCTAGGGTTCGAGTCTCCTGGTGGGAAAGTGTTCTAAAGTTGTATACTTCACTCTCGTGTTTAGGAGAGTTGTGCCTTATATATATATATATATATATATATATATATATATATATATATATATATATATATATATATATATATATATATATATATATATATATATATATATATAAAGAGAATGTCTGTCTATGTAATGAGGCCACGTGCTGGAGGCTGCAGCCATACACAGATTTATTTTAAAATTTATTTATTAATATATTATTAAGGCTTATTATTACTAAATTAATGTATTTGTAGAGGGAATGGTCTGGGGTAGGGAACGGGCATAGGTTGGTCAGTGTTGACTTTAGCTTAAGGATTTAGGAATAATTATTAATTATTCTTATCACTCCCCCCCCCCCCCCTACCAATTTAATTAAGTTAATTGTAAAATAATGCTTGAGATGGCTGAAGACTTTTTCGTACTTAGAAAAAACCTAAATTAAACACATAAAGAAGTTTATTGGTCCTGATTTAAGTTAAAGGAAGAGGTGCAAAGGTGGTGGTGGGAGGGGGGAGGATACGGGATTTAGAGGTGGAATGAAGAGAGGGAACAGGGGGAGTGGTGCAGGTGAAACAGGGAGGAAGAGGGGGGAACAGCGGGTGCTGTACAGGTGAAACAGGGATGGGGATGGGGGAACAGGGGAAGTGGTGCAGATGAAACAGGGATGAAGAGGGTGAAACAGGGGGGAGTGGTGCAGGTGAAACAGGGATAAAGAGGGAGAAACAGAGGGAGTGGTGCAGGTGAAACAGGGATGGGGATGGGGGAACAGGGGGAGTGGTGCAGGTGAAACAGGGATGGGGATGGGGGAACAGGGGGAGTGGTGCAGGTGAAACAGGGATGGGGATAGGGGAACAGGGGGAGTGGTGCAGGTGAAACAGGGATGCAGAGGGAGAAACAAGGGGGAGTTGTGCAGGTGAAACAGGGATTAAAGGAAAATTTATATAAGTAGATAGATGGATGTTTACATTGATTGCTAAATATATACATTGACGGATAGACGGATGCATAGATGCATCCGTCTACCTGGTGGATGGAAAGACATATGAGTAGATGGATGGATAGACCGAAGAGTTGATGGACGGATAAATGGAATATAAATGTTTATAAAGATAAATGGTTGGTTTATGGGAAGATAGATTGACAGATATAAGTAGATAGATAGATGGATCCATTGATGGATTCATTTGTGCTTATCTCTTGAGGTTCTTCTTGAGATGATTTCGGGGCTTTAGTGTCCCCGCGGTCCGGTCCTCGACCAGGCCTCCACCCCCAGGAAGCAGCCCGTGACAGCTGACTAACACCCAGGTACCTGTTTTACTGCACGGTAACAGGGGCACAGGGTGAAAGAAACTCTGCCCATTGTTTCTCGGCGGCGCCCGGAATCGAACCCGGGACCACAGGATCACAAGTCCAGTGTGCTGTCCGCTCGGCCAACTGGCTCCCCGGTCGGAGGGGAGCCGGTGAACAGGTGAATCAGGTTAAAGAATATCTGTCGATTTGCTATTGCATCAACTGAGATTCGATATGGGACCATTAGGATTATAACCAACGAACTCTCTCCGTTTAGACGGTAGGCCTCCAGTTTGTGTGTGTGTGTGTGTGTGTGTGTGTGTGTGTGTGTGTGTGTGTGTGTGTGTGTGTGTGTGTGTGTGTGTGTGTGTGTGTGTGTGTGTGTGTGTGTGTTAGAGAGAAATAGATGTAGTAGATATAAAAAAAAGGAAAAATACATATATTTGATTGGCGAGGTCCAAGAGCTAATAACTCGATTCTGCAGATACATATAGTAAATACAAGGAGAAAATAAATACACACACACACACACACACATTAATTGATAATGGACTGTTTTGTGTGCGTATCCATGTGTACTATTGTCAAGACCGACAGACACGTGAAGCTATGTGTGTGTATGTGTACCTGTAATTGAACTGACATGTGTACGGTAATTATCTGTATGTGTCCATGTTAAAGGTACACATTAGTGAATGTGTATTTATGTAAATTGATTGACATATGTACGTGTGCGCGCTGATTAGTGTTACATTAATTTATATGGTTAACATTTATACGTTTGAATGACATAGTTTCCCATTATTGTCACATTTTTTGTTACATGTCTACTATTGTCAAGATGGACAGACACGTCCAGCTATGAGTGTTTATGTGTACCAGTAATTGAACTGACATGTGTACTGCAACTATCTGCGTGTGTCCATTTTAAGGGAATATATTAGTGAATGTTTATTTATGTAAATTGATTGGAATATGTATGTGGACGCTCGGTTAGTGTTACTGTAATTTATATAGTTAACGTTTGAATGACATAGTTTCCCCTCATTGTCACATTTTTTGTTACTATTTCGCTGTTCACTCTCACTCTCTCTGAATCCTGTGGACTAATTGTGCTCACGTGTGTTTGTGTAGGGTAGCGGAACCATATGCTTTTCACAAAATAATTTGCAACTATTTGATAAGAAATATTTCAAAATATCATTTAAGTTTCTAATAAGTATTTTTCTTCCTAACATACAAGTCAATCACACAGTACCTAACCTCAGTCAGAAACACTTTTCTTACTATATCGAGCAAAGTCTTTTGCATATATATCCTATCTTAAATAATTAACAATTTTAATTCATAACTGCCAACCCCCCTCCCATCCAAAGCTTTCAAAGCCACCAAACATCATTCCTTTCCCTTAACCTCTCCCAAATTATCTTTTGCACCAATTCACAACCTAGGAGGCTTTATAGCTGAGTGGACGTCGCTCTCGACTCGTAATCGTAGCTCATTCGATCCCCCGGTAATGGAACAAACGGAAATCAGCAGAGTTTCTATCATTCTGATGCCCCTGTTACCTAGCAGTAAATATGTACCTGGGCGTTAGACAGCTGTTACGGGCTGCTTCCTGTGTGTGTGTGTGTGTGTGGAATGTTTTTTATTAGTTAGTAATAATTGATTGATTGACAGTTGAGAGGCGGGCCGAAAGAGTAGAGCTCAACCCTCGCAAGCACAACTAGGTGAATACAACTAGATAAATACTAACCAACCACGATCTCGACAATCCATTACACACACAACCCCCCCTCCCCCCCCCCCCAATCCCCTAAATCGTTCTACCTAAGTCAATAAAAAATTAAAACAAATCAATTAATTCACCAAACATACTAACTGTAAATAAAGGAACCAAATTTGAGACATACAGCGACTCCAGCGTGGTCTAGTCGGAAGAGAACGTGTTCTCATCTGGATAGATTGCGATCGAGTCTGTCGGAATGGGTGTGTAACTGCAGGGCACAAATATTTGTGTGTCCCCTCCTGTAGCTGCCTCTGTTTCGACAGGTTCCCTGGATAGCTGGATTTGGCCTGGCCCTTGGAAAGTGGGGAAGGGGTGAAATCCGTTGGGCCCACGGACCTTGGATCCATGGACCTAGAGCAGGTCTAATCACCTGGGATTCGAACCCACGGTGGGAATAAGGGAGGAGATATGGGAAGGGGGGGAGGGGAAGGATGTTTCCCTGGAACCAAACCTCACATAAACCCGGACACTCACACACACACACCCTCACCCGAACACTCACAGGGGCACTCACACACCCTCACCCGAACACTCACAGGGGCACTCACACACACCCATTGACTATGATAAGGGAGACCATCTGAGGGGACACAGATGGCCTCCTGGACACACAGGTATAACCGGACACACACGCACCCGGACACTCACAGGGATACTCACACACACACACACTCGCCCAGACACTCACAGGGATATACACACTCACACACAGACACACATCCATAGACACAAACTGTGATAAGGGAGACCATCTGAGGGGACACAGATGGCCTCCTGGACACACAAATATATATCAATATTTAATTCATTATTTATTATTTAATTTATTAAATAAGTAATCAAATTAATGTTTTTTAATAAATTATTATTTTATTAAATTATTAAATAATTATATTATTAAAACAAATTAAATTAAATTTAATAATTAAATATTTATTATTTTATTTACAAATATGACAGATTTTTTAAATATATATATATATATATATATATATATATATATATATATATATATATATATATATATATATATATATAAATATATATATATATATATATATATATACATGCGAACAAGCCTTAATGGTCCCCAGGACTATATGCAACTGAAAACTCACATGCCAGAAGTGACTCGAACCCATACTGCCAGGAGCAATGCAACTGGTATGTACAGGACGCCTTAATCCGCTTGTGTCAATTTTTAAGGAATATATTAGTGAATATTTATTTATGTAAATTGATATATATATATATATATATATATATATATATATATATATATATATATATATAAAGAGAATATCTGTCTATGTAATGAGGCCACATGCTGGAGGCTGCATCCATACACAGATTTATTTTAAAATTTATTTATTAATTTAATATTAATTTAGAACCTGTACTTGAGGTCGATCTCGAACCCATTGTTGATGTTATGACTTATATATCACATATATGTTGTGACTTATAAGTCTCTAAAACAGTTGGTATACTCTCCAAAATCAGATATTATGTTCCTAACTCTGCTCTCATCTCTCTATATTATGCACTAATCTACCCCTATCTCAACTATGGTATCTGTGCATGGGGTTCAACCACTGCAAACCACCTCAAGTCCATCATCACCCAGCAAAAATCTACTATCAGAATAATATCAAATTCTGCTTTCAGACAACACACAGCCCCCTTGTTTAACTCCCTAAACATGCTAAACATAATCTCACTCCACAAATTCTCTTGTGTCAACTACATTTACAAAACCCTGTTCTTAAATGCAAATCCTTGTCTGGAACTCTTCCTGGACAGATGTAATAGGACCCATTATCACCACACCAGAAATAAATATCTCTTTGATATCCCCAGAGTTAAACTTAATCTGTGTAAACACTCTATGCAAATAAAGGGACCCAGTTTATGGAACTCACTCCCTACTGAATTGAAAAGCTGTCCAACTTTTACATCATTCAAAATCAATACTAAAAAGTACCTAATTTCATCTTCATTGTTTTTCACTTTTTGCCTTAAAATTGCACTGTATCTATTGCTACCCAATCTCCCAACCTTTATGTTCCCAATTTGAACATCTTTACCATTGTGATCATTGCTGTTTTCTTATATGTGCTTCCAATCTGTTGTATGGTGTTTATAAATCTTGTTTATCTGTATCTTTTGCTACCCAGTCTCCCAATCTTTATGTACCCATTCTGAACATCTTTACCATTGTGATCATTGCTGTCTTATATGTGCTGTCAATCTGCTGTATGGTGTCTATTAATCTTGTTTAAATTACTAATCAAGCTGTCAATGTAATCAATCAGAGCTTTAATATAACAATGTGCTTTAATATACTTACTTATCTCTCTCATCTCATTTTTCTCTTGTAATGTATCTTTATCATTTATCAATTCTGATTGAAATTACCTACTTAAAATTATCTGCTAGATTAAGGACCTGCCAGAAACGCTGCGCGTACTAGTGGCTTTACAAGAATGTAAATACTGTACTATCCAATGTATTCTCACAAACCCAATGTACCTTCTTGTATATATATAAATAAATAAATAAATAAATATATTGAATTTTGTAACTAGCTCATCAAGATTGTAATTTGCTTAGCTAAATGAATTGTGGGGTTCAGTCCCTGAGCCCATTATGTGCCTCTGTAACCCTTTCCACTACCGCCCACAAGATGGGTATGGGGTGCATAATAAATGAACTAAACTGAACTGAACTGATTCTGGATTTATTTCAACATTATTTTTCTCATATTATTTTTCTTTTTAGTAAAAGGGTGCTCCTTTGTAGCTATCAAAATTTAATTTTATTATTCTTAATTACTGAGTCAGATTTTCCCACACCAGTTACTGTATGTCTTAAAGAGTTGAGGGCAATTAAGGATGACAAAG
Organism: Procambarus clarkii; assembly: GCF_040958095.1. Taxonomy (NCBI): domain Eukaryota; kingdom Metazoa; phylum Arthropoda; class Malacostraca; order Decapoda; family Cambaridae; genus Procambarus; species Procambarus clarkii. The sequence goes on from NC_091168.1 coordinate 5,823,415, forward strand.
AATCACTTATCTTATCCCTATATTGTCAACCCATGTCTGTTTTTTTTTAAACAACGCTGTTTGTCAACCTAATTGTATTTGTGCTGCGTGTTCTGCCATGTTCCCCCCCTTTTTTATTTTTGTTCTCAACACATTTTATACTTTAATCTCAATTAGTATTAAGTTTTGTCTTTAATGTTTTTCCTGCCCGAAACGCTTGCATAATTGTGGCTTTAGGCATTGTATGTACTAGCTCTATCTATAAATCTATCAATTTTTGTAAAACCTCTTGTATGTATGTACTTTACTTATTTATTTATTATTTATTTATAAATAATGTATCAAATTTGGAGACTTGTAAATTTTTCAGTCTCCCCATCCCCCTCCTGGGAGGGGGGGGGGGACCTTGTTGTTACAGAAAGTACAGTAACACGAAGCAAAGCAAATAGTTTCGTCTTTAGGTACTTTATGGGTTTAATTTAGAGTAAGGCATTGGTTGGATTTTTTTTTTTTAATTCATTAGGAAGCGAGTTCCAAAGACTGGGCCCTTTTATTTGCACTGAGTGTCGGCACAGATTTAGTTTGACATATTTAGATATATTAGATATGTTAGATATATTTATTTCTTGTGTGCTGCTCGTGGGTTCTATTACAGCTATCAAGGAAAAGTTTCAGATCAAGATTAGCATTTAGGAACATTACTCGTGGTTTTTTTTTTAAGAGTATCAGGGAAAGTATGATACTCTGGAGATTTGTTGAATAGAGGAGTTGTGTGTGGTGCAAGGGCATGAACGGCACTTTTATATACCATAGATAGTATTTCACTAATGTTTCCATCTTTGGTATATAGTGAGTGAATGATGGACATAACATGTTGGGCTGACTAGGAAAAGGGAAAGAGAGTTAGGATAGCTGCCTGTAAGATATGTAGTAACATGTGTCTAGGCCTGTGGAATTTTTCTGGCTAGGTTAGCACCAGCTGATAAAAGGAAGCTATTAAATTCGGTTGCCGTTTCTAAATCTGTTGCAGGTGTGTAACCATCCTTTAAGAGTTTTATCTGCTTGTTTTGTGATTGTTGTTTAGATCCTATGATGTTAGAGATGGCTTTCCTGTTGAGGATACTCAACAGTGCACACAAACTAAAAGATCTGAAAGGGTATAACTAAGTCTATATCTTCCCAGACCTCACAGTAGAACAGCAAAAAAAATAAAAAATAAAAAGACGACAGAGTACAGAGTAATGACAAGAATCAAAGAAATATTACTCTCCTGCTCTCGTGCTTGGGTAATTTTAGAACATGGCAGTCTAGAAGTGAGCCAAGTGACATTGGTGTTGTAATTCATGTTCATATTATCCTGGTAATTTTCCTACTTCAGAGCTATGAATGCCATATACTGCATGACTTGTGTGATTCTAACCGTCTCAAGGTGCTAGGAGGCACTGGTACAAGTGTGTTTTGAGAGAGAGGGTGATATGGCCTAGCATGGATTCATACCAGAGATATTCCTCAGGATTATATACAGCAATATAACATTAATATTTTAATGACAACCGAGTGGTCATTAACTGGCAATTTTGAAAACAAGTATTTTGTGAAATGCTTTAATACTGTAATTATTTTCTCATCTACATTTTAATTATTTTTGCTGCTTCTCAAGATACCTTAATAACTAGTAATTATAACTTTACAAATTCTGAGAGACATACCAAAGTATTGTCATAGGATAAATAAACAGTGTTACATGAAGCTCATGTATGTTTATTTAAAGAACACTCCTAGTTACTGTGAGTGGATGGTAACCTTGTATGGAAAGACAATCGTCAAGAAAGTTCAACTACACTCCTAGTTACAGTGAGTAGATGGTGACACTGTGAAGAGACAATTGTCAAGTTCTATATAATACTATAATTACCATAATAAGAGCTAAGTACTGTATTATACATTATTCTCTATAAATAATATAAACTAATGATAGAACCTAAATAAATAATAACTACACATCATGCACATCCATGAAGACAAAAATAAATTAATCACCCAATGAAAACCATATAGGCCACTCCTGTACCTGGTAATACAGGCCTATAATTATCATACCTACCAATTAAACAATACTCAAACATAACATAATTACACAAAATATAAAATAACTATTATAAAAGTAGACATCCTTTTACATACATAGACTGTCATATTTAGCCATTTGTAAACAATTGAAATAAATATTAGCAGTAATTAAGACGAATTAAATACTCCACATTATAATAACAATGGGGGGTAGAAATAGCCTAAGCTATTCTATCCCTTTGAGATGTATTTCTTGCTTATCTCAATAAACATACTTGAACTTGAACTTGAATAATAACAATTCTGGAGTTGTATGCCAAGATCTGGTTTATAATATGCCATATTCAGGATAATGCAATGGTCAGAATCAGGTTAATATAATTGCCACAATCATATAAAATAATTCCCAGATTCATATTAAATATAATTGCCAGGTTCAAGTAAATGAAGGTTCATGTATAAATACCATATTTAGGCTAATATAATTTTCAGACTCATGAATTTCATTATTGACAGACTCTGTAATATAATTTTCAGATTCAAATGTTTCAAAAATTACAAGAATATACCAGTCATTACAATATAATTGCCAGTCAGGCTAATAGAAATGCCAGTCAGGCTAATAGACTTGCCAGTCAGGCTAATGTTCCATTCAATGTCTTTTTTAATGTCATTTTTATTCAAAAGAACCAGCGTTGAATGTAATGAAACGCCATTTTCTGGGTGAGTCCCGGAGGCTCCCCGGAGCTATCCCAGGCTGATATGCTAATGTCAGACTTTGGCATCAGTCATGTGTATGGAGTTCTTAGGCCTACCGGGGACCACGGCCAGAACCGGGCCCCCTCAGAGAAGCAAGGGGAGCAATGGCCTATAGAGGCCCCTGTGTGGTTGGAAGCATTCTATGTCTGCCATCGACCGGAACAGGCACCCAGGAAGGTAAGCGCCTCAAAACAAACCCCTATTCTGGTTAAAATTGCTACCAAAAGCCGAACTAGTGGATAGAACTCCCCAACAGAAAACAAGCAAACTAGTGTGACGTCACACGCCGCTGTCTGCGCAGCTCCCCATTCCCCGGGAGGGGGTAGGGGGAGCCCCAGACCCTCCACGCTAGCTACCCACACCTCAGTTCTTGAGGCTGGATGTCAAAAACGCGAAAAAAAACGCCGACCGGAGGAAGGGAGGGATGCTGGGGAGCCTCCGGGACTCACCCAGAAAATGGTGTTTTATTACATTCAACGCTGGTTTTCTGGGGGGAGCCCCGTCGGCTCCCCGGAGCTAACTACCCACAGACGGAAAAAGAGGGACTCACCTGGGAGGCGGTCGTCGCTCACTCCTCAACTCGAAGCCGAGACAACTGGCTGCAACCGCCGACCCAAAGCAACACAGGCCCGATGGGGCCCAGGGACATTCACAAGGTAACGAGCAGCCAGGACCCTGTTCGACCGCCAAAATCCCCGCGCCCGAATATCAGACCAAGACATATTCCCAAAGACGGCAGCAAGAGCCGCGAACTTACGAATGTCATGGGCACGGGGATAGACCGCAGGCTGGCTGAACTTAATAACTCTGCGGACGACCTGGGAGACCCGAACCTGCAAACAGGAAAGAAGGGAAACCGGATCAACCCACAGCGCGTCCCCGGACACAGAAGCTGTGGCGCGCAAATAACGGCGAAGTGCCGCAACCGGACACAAAACATGATGCACCCCCGGCCTGACCAACCAAGCATCAACCACCCATGGACCCCTCCGGAACCCAGCAGTCTTGATTCTTCGCCAGAAAAGAAGGAGACGGCTGCAAGCGAACAAAACAATACAACGAAACGAGGAGACGAAAGGAAAGCGAGCACTCTGTCCAAAGAACAGAATAGCTGAGGCGATGCATGAGCAGGCCAGAGGTGAAACAATGCATGAGACAGCTTGCAAAACGGCGCAGACGTAACATCGATACCGAAGGCAAGCTGAAGCGGCTCCGCCAGCGCCGCACGATACGAGGCGACAGTGTTAGGCATAAGTTGACGGTCCTGAAACAACCACGAGAGGAAGGACAAGACCACCCAAACAGACAAGGAACTAACATGACGAAGACGCAAAAAGAAACAGAAGGACCGCCAAGAAACTTCATACTGCCGCCGAGAAGAAGCCCTCAGGTGGTACACCAACAAGGAGGCCACCTGATCACCATAGAGATGATGATAGACTCGAGTCAAAAAACCCATACGCGAAGACTCGAGGAGAAGATCGAACCAGCCACGTGACGTACCGATCCTATCTGCTGAAAGAGGCGGAGCCGCGGGAAAACCCTCGGGTTCGGACACCAAGCAACCAGCGCCTGAAACCAAGGCTGGGCCGGCCACCAAGGGGCCAGAAGGACAACTCTCCCTTGGTAAGTCTCTAAGCGAGTCACGACCTGGAGCAACAGCCGAACTGGGGGAAAGAGGTACAGGAACCCCCACCTCGACCAGTCTAGCCGAAAGGCGTCGACCCCCACGGCCTCGCAATCGGGGAAGGGCGCCGCATAAACGGGAAGACGCCGCGACCACGCCGACGCGAAGAAGTCCACCTCGGGGCGTCCGAACGTCTGGCAAAGCCAATGGAAGGACTCGTCGTCGACCGTCCACTCCGTGGAGAGGGGAACAAAGCGAGACAGGGCGTCGGCCAAGACGTTGGACACGCCCTGTGTGTGAACCGCCAGGAGAGCCAAACCCCGAGAACTCAGCAGACGAGTCACCCGAAGCGACCAACCCCAAAGAGACAAGGACCGCATCGAACCCCCGCGGTTCAGGCAATTAACCACCGGAGAGCAGTCCGAATGGAGCCGAATCGCCGATCCACGGGCCACCCGAATCCTCCCCAGAGCAAACCACACTGCCGCGAACTCCCGCACCGTGCTGTGAGCTCGACGGAAGAACGGATCCCAACGCCCCTGGCTGGCCTGGTGAGCACTGGTCACAAAACCCCAGCCGAGAGACGATGCATTCGTGTACACATCGAGCGAGGGGTCGGGTAGGCGCCAAGGCACTGAACCCTGAAAAACCCAAAGAGGAAGCCGGTGACGCAGCAGCCGACGCAAGGCCCCCGGGGGTCGAACTCTGCGATCGCGAGAGAGGCGGAAGGGGGGACCCCGAAGGAACCAGAACAGCCGTCGAAGCCAAACCCAACCCGGCGGGTAGACCACCATCGCGAAGTTTAGGCTCCCGCACAGCCCCTCGAGCAACCGCCGGGTGACCCGAGGGCCCTCCAGAAACAGACGAAGGTGGGACCGCAGCCGCAGGAGAGACTCCGGAGGGAGAGACAAGGAGGCGGTTCGAGAGTCCCAAACGAGACCCAGCCAAGTCCGAACCTGAGAGGGAACCAGATGGGAATTCCTCCAGTTCACCAAGAACCCGAACCCGGCGAGCTGGAAAAGAACCAAATCCCTGGCTAGCAAGCAAGCTGACCGGCTGGGAGCCCAAACCAGCCAGTCATCGAGGTAGGCCAACACCCGAACACCTAGGAGACGCAAACGAGCCACCACAACCCGTGTAAGGCGCATGAACACGCGAGGTGCCAGGTTCAACCCGAACGGGAGACAATGAAAGCGGTAACTCAGACGCCCCACAACAAAATCGAGCCAGTCCCTGAACCGTGGATGAATCGGGACATGCTAATAAGCGTCCCGGAGGTTCAGGGACACCATCCAAGCGCCCGGCTCCAAGAGGAGCTGAACTTGAGACAGCGTAGTCATCCGAAAGGAGGGGCAATAAACCCAGGGGTTCACACGGGACAAGTTCAGAATGAACCGCAGGTCAGCGCAGTCCCATTTCGGAACTGGAAACGCCCAAGCGTACCCACTCCAAGACGACTCGACAGAGCGCAGGGGAAGAAACCTGCCCTGCCAGCCCCGACCCCCCCAAGGGGGACAGGGCCACCCAACGCCACCACAGGCCGCGGACATGACCCGAAAGGCCCACGAATCGTGGGACCAGGCGCAGGCGAACAGTGCAAGCCGGCCCCCCATCCCCCTGTCAATGGGGCAAACCGCGAAAGGGCTGGCGACCCTTACGAGACCCAGAACCCTGCTCCACAGCTCCAGGAGGGAAAAGAACCGCAAGGCTGAAGCCAAAAGGCCTCGGGCGTGCAAGTCCTCCACAACGAGCGCCGCCGAAAGGGTGGGAACCTGCACATGGAGCTGAATAATGCCCACATCGCGGGGAAGGGCAGGGGCAAACAAGCACTCATTCAGGTACTCCAGCTCGCCCCCCAGGAAAACCTGAAGCACCGTGGAAGCTTCCCGCCACTCCAGCGTGCGTGAACGACAGAAGGAATGCCAGGAATCCAGAACAAACAAGGGGCAGTCTGCTAGCCAGGACGACTCCGGAACCTCGTAACGGAGCCAGAAAGGGAACGAAGTTCCAAACCTGAATTCGGACGGATCCATTTCCGAGGCATATTCCGGGTCACGCAGGAGGTAAGCTGCAAAGGCCACTCGCACCACACCAGGTTGGATGTGATAAGCTGAAAACCTCCGGAAGGACGGAACCGACGTACCTGGGGGAACACGGAACTGAACCCGGGGAGGGGCCGACACCAAATCCAACTCGTACGCAGAGGGGGGAAAAGAAAACCCCACTCCTTGTAACAATAAGCCCCACTCAGAGGGAAGAAAAACCAAGGCGGGGTCCAGCGGGGCCCAAGGCCCCCAAGTCAGCCTCGAGGTCCTTCACCACAGGACCCGAGGCCGAGTCCTCTCCCCAAGCCCCGACCCCACAAGACAAGGACGGAGCAGCCGGAAAAGCTGACGGAAGGGGGGCCCACTGGTCAGACCCAGAGGCTTTGGCTGGGAGACAAGACTCGAATACCTCTGCCGCCCCCCCCCCCGGAAGGGGCACCCCCCGAAGCTGCCCGAGTCTCAAGATCAAGTAACCCCTGCTCCGACCCCGAAACCCTCAGATGCTTCGGGGCCGGAAGCAGGGGGAGGGGGGGGGCCAGAACGAACAGAAGGGGAAGGACGAGGAGGTGCGGACTGAACCAGGATCGAAGCGACCCCCACCCCCAAGTCTGGGTCTCGAAAAGCAAAGCAGGGCAGCCCCGGGGCATCCGGGTGAGCAACCAACCGAGCGCGTTCCAACAGACGAAACCTAGACTGCAATGCACGCGCCGCCTGTACCCGAAGAGAATCATCAGAGGATTGGGTAAATTGAGTCACAAGCAAAGCAGCAACACTCACAGGACTCAGGGTAGAAAGTATCACCGACCCAACAGGCAGCGTGGCAGAGGCAAAAACAATTAGGGTCACCCCTGAGACAAGGGGACCGAGCAACCCTCAAACTCGCACACAGCGAGTGGGGACTCCGGGGTCACATCCATTGAACCCACGCGCCCCCTAGGGGATTCCCAGGGTCCTGAGCGTTTACTTTAGGAGGACTCGCGCTCAGCTAGTCCCAGGCAGGGTGCTGCAAACCGGCCCCCAAAACTACCAAGCAAACTTCTATAGCTAAACCCCAGGGACGTGTACACTCACGGGGACCTAGCAGGGGCCGCCACCGAGGAGAACAGTAGAAGGGCAAAAACAAACTGAATAAAATGACAGAACCCCCCACCAGGCAAAAAGAAAAAGAAAATCAAAACCCCGCAAGAGGACAGTGAACCCCAAGGAACAGAGCCGGCCGCTATGTCGGGAATACAAGCTGTGCATCACCCTGCGCCCCTACCAGTGCAAACTGCCTCTTACCTACCGGTAACAAGGGAGAACAGAACACCCAAGAGCCCAACAGGCGGCTGAAAAACCGAAAGGTAAAACGGACCAGCAGAGGCAGACCCTGAGGAGCCTGTGGAAGGTCGCCCCAAACCCGAAGGGTAGTACTTACAGGGCACCTAGGGAAGGCAGTCCTAGGCGCATGCAGCCCGAGTACTGAAGATAACTCCTGGCTCTCGCACCCACAAAACAAACACCACACGCAAAGCACAGTGCAGTAGCGACACCGGAGCCAGAGCAAACGACCATCGCCTATAGCATCAGCCTCAAGAACTGAGGTGTGGGTAGCCGGCGTGGAAGGTCTGGGGCTCCCCCTTCCCCCTCCCGGAGAGGGGGGAGCTGCGCAGACAGCGGCGCGGTGGGGTGTGACGTCACACTAGTTTGCTTGTTTTCTGTTGGGGAGTTCTATCCACTACTTCGGCTTTTGGTAGCAATTTTAACCACAATAGAGGTTTGTTTTGAGGCGCTTACCTTTCTGGGTGCCTGTTCCGGTTGATGGCAGACATAGAATGCTTCCAACCACACGGGGGCTTTTATAGGCCATTGCTCCTCTTGCCTCTCTGAGGGGGCCCGGTTCTGGCCGTGGTCCCCGGTAGGCCTAAGAACTCCATACACATGACTGATGCCAAAGTCTGACATTAGCATATCAGCCTGGGATAGCTCCGGGGAGCCGACGGGGCTCCCCCCAGAAAATGTGTGTACAAAGAACATAGTAATGTATAGTTGTAGGCACAGGAGTTAACACAATCTATGAAGCCATTATTACGCAAAACGTTTCAGGTAAAAACATACAATAAACAGACAAAAAATCTAACTAAATAGGTGAGGGAGTAAAACACTTAAAACTAAGGGAGAAGTAAGCTAACAAAATTAGAACGGTAATGGAAAGTAACAAATGAATGCAAAAAAGCCAACACTTAAGGACGACAGGCATAGATTATTACAAAATGGAGTCAGTACTTGTAGCAATAGTACAGTAGTTTATTTTAATTAACAACCGAATGGAAAAACAATGTTTAGATTACAAAAGCACATGGACTCTTTCTCATAGCATTTTGTTTGGAACATTACAGAACATGAGTAATAGCGACACCTTGGCTTATGAATGACCCTATTTACAAACTTTTTGGATTATGAGCCTAATTTCTTCGTAAAATTTGAATCGGGTTACGCGCTTTGCTTCAGGTACAGTAGTTTGCTGATACGCATATGGGCGACCTAGAGCGTGGTTTCTGGTGGCACGGTCACCCATGCTTCAGTTTACCAATGCCTCCCGTTTAGTGACAATTGCCCTTGAATTTTTTGTAAAGAATTTAATTGTTTTTGGCTTTTTGAGGTTTTTAACATAAAATTGTTATATATCAAGCCATGGGTCCAAAGAAAGTCAGTGGTAAGGTTCAACCTAAGAAAACACATGAGAAGATGACCATAGAGCAAAAACAAGAGATCATTCATAAATAAGAAAATGGTACATGGGTTGGTGAACTAGGATGGCAGTACAGGTACAACAAATTTTCAGGGGAGGAGGCAGCAGTAGAAGATGTACCTTTCTCATTAATTAAGAAAATGTGTGCAGTATGGGAAGAACTGCAAAGTTTTCCTGAAAAGACTCACCCAGATACAGCTTTAGCAGGCCATTGCATTGACCTCATTAATGACAGTGAGATGTCTCACTACAGATAAGTGTTAAAATGTAGGGAAAAACAAATGTTTTAGACTCTTAATAAGACAAGCAAGCAGTGAGCCACAACTAGTTCCTAGTGGAATGCCTGTAAAATGTAGGAGAGTACCCAAGAGAAGTCATCAGTGCCTGATGATATAATGGATGGGGACGGCCCTTCCAAACACTAACACCTTCCCCCCCCTCAACCTCACCGTCTTCCATACGCCAACAAGAGTCATCAATGAAAGAAAGTTAAAACTTGTACATTCTACAGTACTAAATATTTGTGTTATTTGGTATGAAATTTATTTTGAAGTTAATATTTCTGAGAGTGTGGAATGGATTAATTCAATTTACATAACATTTCTTATGGGAAAATTCGTTTCGGGCTGTGAATTTTCGGGTTTTAAGCCGTCTCTGGGATTGGATTAAATTCGTAAACAGAGGAGCCACTGTATAGTAATTAAGGTCAATGGGGCCAACATTAAAAATGAATCAGGAGCATAAGGGACATAAGTAAACACTTTAACAAAGAAATGCAAGAAATTAGACGACAATAAATGCAGAAAGTACATAATACTCAGTAAATACAAATTTAAGTTAGGAGTAACATAAAAAAAACCTTAATACAAGGGAAAATGTGAGTGAAACTAGTTATATTGGTTATAGAAACTAGTTATATATACAGTGGCACCCCAACTTACGATTGCCCCGACTTAAGATAATTTTGAGTTACGATGTAAATTTGGTCGAAAAATGCGACTCGACTTACTATAGTGTCGTCGACTAACAATATTTGTTGGTAGACATTTGGGTCGACCGAGCGCGTGGTTCCCGGTCACGCGGGCCAACCTGCCTAAGTTTACTAGAGCTGCCCACTTAGTGACGATCACCCTTATAAGAAATTCAGTTTTTGTGGTGATTATTTGTTTTTTGAACATAACATTGATTATTATATATTATGCCATGGGTCCCAAAAAAGTCAGTGGTAAGGTTCAACCTAAGAAAATAGTTGAGAGTTGAGGCAGTAGAGGATATCCCTTCCTCATTAAGAAAATGTGTGAAGTATGGGAAGAACTGCAAAGTTTTGTTTAAAAAACTCACCCAGATAAAGCTGTAGCAGGCCGTTGCATTGACCTTTTAAATGACAATGTGATGTCTTACTGCAGGCAAGTGTTAAAATGTAGGGAAAACAAGTGTTTTTAGAAAGATTCTTAGTAAGACAAGCAAGCAGTGAGCCACAAGCAGGTCCTACTGGTATGCAGGCAAAACATGCCAGAGAGTGTATCCCAGAAAGGTCATCACTGCCTGATGTTATAATGGAAGGGGACTCACCATCCAAACAGTAACACCTCTCCTCCTCCCCCCCCTCATCACCATCTTCCATACGCCATCAAGAGTTTTCCATAAAGGTAAGATAAACATATGTACTGTATTGTAGTTAGAGAACAAAATTGTATTCAGTATAAAATGTATTTGCAAGTTAATATTTTGGAGGGTAGGGAACAGATTAATTCAATTCCCTTTATTTCTTATGGGAAAAATTACTTCCCTTACGATATTTCGACTTACGATCCATCTCTGGGAACGGATTACCATCGTAAGTCGAGGCCCCACTGTATTAATTATATGGTATTGATTATAAGGTAATAATTACATAAGTAAATATTTCTTAGTCTCTCTCAAACTGGTTGGGGAACAAACAGCTTTTAATTACATTTGGGAGGTTATTTCACAATTTGGGACCCTTGATTTACATTGCCTTTCTGCTTTTGTTGAGCCTCACTCTGGGAACATCAGAGATATTTGTTTGTCGTGTGGTGACCGAGTTCCATTATAGCCTTCTAGCAAGCGCATAAGGTCAGGATTGACACTGCAATTCAGAGTTCTATAGATATAGAGAACACTTGAGAGTATGTGCAGATGCTGGATATTTAACATATTCAAGGATTTCAGTAAGGGAGCAGAGAATTTGTCTGGGACTGGAATTTGTGTTTATTATAATTGCTGATTTTTGTTGAGTAATTAGGGGTTGGAGGTAATTAAGGGTGGTGGATTCCCATGCACAAACATCATGGACTAGATATGGATAAATGAGTGAATACAGAGTAACTAGGGCAGGGCAAGGACAATAGTATCTGAATTTGGAGAAAATGCCTATTGTTTTAGAAACCTTTTTAGGTTTAAAAGTTTATCATCTTGTATATGGCAATAGAAATTTAGTTTGTTGTCAATGTGAACACCAAGGAACTTCCCATTTACTCTAATCATAGGTTGGGTATTGTTAATTCTTAGATCAATTTGATTGTTGGACTTGTTAAAATGTAAATGTCTTGTCGATGTTAAGGGTAAGATTGATAGCAGTCAACCACAGATAGACTTGATTAACTTCAGTATTCACCATGTCACTTAGAATAAATGGATTAGCATGTGAGAAAATGAAGGTTGTATCATCAGCAAATAGAAGTGGCTTCAAATGTTGTGTGGTATTTGGAAGATCATTGATAGTGTATATATGAGAAAGAGGAGTGGACAAAGCATACTATCCTGTGGAATGCCAATGTTAATTGGGAGAGTATGAGAAGTAGCATTGTTCACTGAAAAATACTGCTGCTTGTCATTGAAGTTAGATTGCAAGTACTGGAGGGAGTGACCTCTGACTCCATGGTGTTGGAGTTTAAGGTTATTAACAGTGTCAAAAGCCTTACATAGACCAATAAATTAATAGAATTGCCAGTAAGGCTAACAGAATTTCAGTAAGGTTAATATATATATATATATATATATATATATATATATATATATATATATATATATATATATATATATATATATATATATATATATATATATATATATATATATATAATATATATATATATATATATATATAGCCTAACAGCTAAAGTTAGGCTAAAGAAGTATAAATTTCTGATTCGGTTATAAATGTCAGTTTGGCTACTTTAAATTCTGAACTGATTTATATTTCTCATCAATAGTAAAAACTCATAAACAGGTCTAAACGAAAATTTAAAAATGGGCAATAACTGGAGTAAGATTGTGGTGAGATTCTAATTCTTTGATTGCTGAAAATATATATTTTACCTGCCAATAAAATGGTCCCATCTTGAGTACATCTCAAACTGTTTTCAACACCCAGCATCAATGTTAAGTAATATTACAAAATATGTCCATAACTTAGCTACAGAGATTATATTATATTTTAAATTTCTGCAGGGAACAAAAATAGAAAGCACATTATTATTCAAATAAATATGAAGGAAAAGCACACATTCAAAACCTTGTTTCATCTTTGTTAAAATAAATAATCTTTTATTTATGAAAAATTTTGATACCATTTCTAGTACTTGCTTGGTCTATGAGGAGCATCTATCATAAAATAACAAAATCATAAAATGCCTTTAGATCTTTATCTTTCATGACAAAGCTTATTTCTCAAATAAAATAAAATAACCTCTGTAGGACATCCAACTGTCATGGTGATAGAGCACCATTTTCACGATGAATCTTACTTTCCAATTTATATATAAATAAATAAATAATAAATAAATGTTTATTTAGGTAAGGTACATACATACAAGAAATTTTTACAAAGATTGGTTGACTTATAGGTAGAGCTAGTACATACAATGCCTAAAGCCACTATTACGCAAAGCGTTTCGGGCATTAATATGTGATTAAAGGCATCTTAATGTACTAATATATTTTTATACTGCAACATTCTCTGAATCATCTCTCACACTCAAAGTGTTAAGCCTGTCACCTGAATGAATCCTCTTATGCCTCTTCATATGTCCAATATGCTGAATCTCTTCCCATATTATGGACATATCTTAGGTTTATCACCCAAATGCACTAACATGTGCTGTATTATATCTTCACGTTTCTTAAATTTTCTACCACACTCGGCACATTCAAAAGGTTTTTCATCTGTATGCACCATTCTGTGCCTCCTCATACTTCCAAGCTTGCTGAATCTCTTCCCACACTCTGGACACTCGTGAGGTTGATTACCTGAATGCACTAACATGTGAGTTTTCACATGGCCAATACGACTGAATCTCTTTCCACACTCCGGACACTCATGAGGTCGATCACCCGAATGTACTAACATGTGAGTCTTCACATGTCCAATACGACTGAATCTCTTTCCACACTGTGGACACTCGTGAGGTCGATCACCCGAATGCACTAACATGTGAGTCTTGACGTGTTCAATACGACTGAATCTCTTTCCACACTCTGGACATTCGTGTGGTAGTTCACCTGAATGCACTAACATATGAGTCTTCATATTTCCAAGCTGACTAAATCTCTTTGCACACACTGGACACTCATGAGGGCGATCACCCGAATGCACTAGCATGTGAGTATTCACATGTCCAATGCGACTGAATCTCTTTCCACACTCTGGACATTCATGGGGTCGATCACCGGAATGCACTAACATGTGAATATTCACATGTCCAATACGGCTGAATATCTTCCCACACTCAGGACACTGGTGAGTTTTCATCTTTATGAGAAGTGCAATATGTGTAAAGGTTTTCCTCTCTTTGGATGACTGCACGAGTGATGTTGGGAGACACGTCAGTCTCCGAACAAGGCAAGGCTTGAGCGTTGTTTCTTTGAGATAGAACTAATGTGTGCACATGACAGTATATGCTGGTGCTTCTTCTTAAAATAGATATAGATTGTGTGAAAGTTTTCTCTTCAGGATGACTGTATAGAGAGGTGATGTTACGTAGTGTCACGGTGGAGCGTCAATGTTGACAGTTAAGTAAGACTTGAGTGTTGTTTCTTAGATTTAGACTTGATGTTAGCACTTGGCGGCCAGAGGTGGTGCTTCTTCTTTATGTTAGACGCAGTTTGTGTGAAGGTTTCCCTTAACGCTGATGTGTGGCAACTCACCCCTTTGTGTTATTGATTGTTGTAAAGTGTAATGGCGGCGGACGCTTTAACTCCCGTGTCTACTACAGACTATTTTCTTCAGAAAGCAGTGTGTGTGGGTAAACTATAGTATATTTGGGTAAGTTTTAAATTAATTGTGTCCTTAATTTGCACTTTAATTGTCGAGATCAGGATTCTTGTTAGATTTACCAATGTTCTAAAATTCACTGATGAAACTTATAACACGATTACTCAAGCAATTATTAACCAGACTTAATAGTGCTTAACCTGACTGAGTTATTAACTTTTGATTTATTATTTTTTTTTTTTCTGAGATATATACAAGAGTTGTTACATTCTTGTACAGCCACTAGTACGCGTAGCGTTTGGCAAGTCCTTAATCCTATGGTCCCTGGAATACGATCCCCTGCCGCGAAGAATCGTTTTTTCATCCAAGTACACATTTTACTGTTGCGTTAAACAGAGGCTACAGTTAAGGAATTGCGCCCAGTAAATCCTCCCCGGCCAGGATACGAACCCATGACATAGCACTCGCGGAACGCCAGGCGAGTGTCTTACCACTACACCACGGAGACTGCACATATATATATATATATATATATATATATATATATATATATATATATATATATATATATATATATATATATATATATATATATATATATATATATATATATATATATATATATATATATATATATATATATATATATATATATATATATATATATATATATATATATATATATATATATATATATATATATATATATATATATATATATATATATATATATATATATATATATATATATATATATATATATATATATATATATATATATATATATATATATATATATATATATATATATATATATATATATATATATATATATATATATATATATATATATATATTTATATATATATATATATATATATATATATATATATATATATATATATATATATATATATATATATATATAATATATATATATATATATATATATATATAATATATATATATATATATATATATATATATATATATATATATATATATATATATAAATATATATATATATATATGTCGTACCTAGTAGCCAGAACTCACTTCTCAGCTAAGGAATTGCGCCCAGTAAATCCTCCCCGGCCAGGATACGAACCCATGACATAGCGCTCGCGGAACGCCAGGCGAGTGTCTTACCACTACACCACGGAGACTGCAAATATATATATATATATATATATATATATATATATATATATATATATATATATATATATATATATATATATATATATATATATATATATATATATATATATATATATATATATATATATAAATATATATATATATATATATATATATATATATGTCGTACCTAGTAGCCAGAACTCACTTCTCAGCCTACTATGCAAGGCCCGATTTGCCTAATAAGCCAAGTTTTCCTGAATTAATATATTTTCTCTAATTTTTTTCTTATGAAATGATAAAGCTACCCATTTCATTATGTATGAGGTCATTTTTTTTATAGGAGTTCAAATTAACGTAGATATATGCCCGAACCTAACCAACCCTACCTAACCTAACCTAACCTATCTTTATAGATTAGGTTAGGTTAGGTAGCCGAAAAAGTTAGGTTAGGTTAGGTTAGGTAGGTTAGGTAGTCAAAAAATAATTAATTCATGAAAACTTGGCTTATTAGGCAAATCGGGCCTTGCATAGTAGGCTGAGAAGTGCGTTCTGGCTACTAGGTACGACATATATATATATATATATATATATATATATATATATATATATATATATATATATATATATATATATATATATATATATATATATATATATATATATATTTGTATATATATATATATATATATATATATATATATATATATATATATATATATATATATATATATATATATATATATATATATATATACAAAGAATAAAGGAACCTTCCATCATTTATTTATTTATTTATTTATATATATACAAGAAGGTACATTGGGTTTGTGAGAATACATTGGATAGTACAGTATTTACATTCTTGTAAAGCCACTAGTACGCGCAGCGTTTCTGGCAGGTCCTTAATCTAGCAGATAATTTTAAGTAGGTAATTTCTATCAGAATTGATAAATGATAAAGATACATTGTAAGAGAAAAATGAGATGAGAGAGCTAAGTAAGTATATTAAAGCACATTGTTATATTAAAGCTCTGATTGATTACATTGACAGCTTGATTAGTAATTTAAACAAGATTAATAGACACCATACAGCAGATTGACAGCACATATAAGACAGCAATGATCACAATGGTAAAGATGTTCAGATTGGGTACATAAAGATTGGGAGACTGGGTAGCAAAAGATGCAGATAAACAAGATTTATAAACACCATGCAGCAGATTGGCAGCACATATAAGAAAACAGCAATGATCACAATGGTAAAGATGTTCAAATTGGGAACATAAAGGTTGGGAGATTGGGTAGCAATTGATACAGTGCAATTTTAAGGCAAAAAGTGAAAAACTATGAAGATGAAATTAGGTACTTTTTAGTATTGATTTTGAATGATGTAAAAGTTGGACAGCTTTTCAATTCAGTGGGGAGTGAGTTCCATAAACTGGGTCCCTTTATTTGCATAGAGTGTTTACACAGATTAAGTTTAACTCAGGGGATATCAAAGAGATATTTATTTCTGGTGTGGTGATAATGGGTCCTATTACATCTGTCCAGGAAGAGTTTCAGACAAGGATTTGCATTTAAGAACAGGGTTTTGTAAATGTAGTTGACACAAGAGAATTTGTGGAGTGAGATTATGTTTAGCATGTTTAGGGAGTTAAACAAGGGGGCTGTGTGTTGTCTGAAAGCAGAATTTGATATTATTCTGATAGCAGATTTTTGCTGGGTGATGATGGACTTGAGGTGGTTTGCAGTAGTTGAACCCCATGCACAGATACCATAGTTGAGATAGGGATAGATTAGTGCATAATATAGAGAGATGAGAGCAGAGTTAGGTACATAATATCTAATTTTGGAGAGTATACCAACTGTTTTAGAGACTTTCTTAGTTATGTGTTGTATGTGGGTACTGAAGTTGAGTCTCTTGTCTAGGAATAGGCCAAGAAACTTTCCATCATTTTTATTGCTAATGTTTACATTGTCAATCTGAAGCTGAATTGAATTTTGTAGATTTGCTACCAAATAGGATGTAGTAGGTCTTTTCTATTTATTTATTTATTTATGCATATACAAGAATGTACATAAGGAATGTGAGGATACAAATATGGTAATTACAGTCTTGTAAAGCCACTAGCACGCGCAGCGTTTCGGGCAGGTCCTTAATCTGACCTTAATCTGACCAGGTCCTTAATCGGGCAGGTCCTTAAGAAAGAAAGGCAGTTAGAACAGAAAGCAATTCAGGAAATAAAGAAAAATCCAAAATATTTCTTCTCATATGCGAAATCAAAAGCAAAAACCACTGCCAGTATTGGACCTATTCGTACAAGTGAAGGTTCATACACGGAGGATGACAAAGAAATTAGTGAAATCCTAAAAAAGCAGTATGAGGACATGTTTAGCACTCCAATAAACAACATGAAGGTGGAAGATCCAGACATTTTCTTTATGCGGGATATTCAAACCCCGGTAAATATAACTGATATAAACACGAGCGCACTAAATTTTGAAAAAGAAATTGAAAACATGCCCATGCACTCGGCCCCAGGTCCAGACTCATGGAATTCAATATTTATAAAGAAATGCAAAGTGCCGGTAGCACAGGCACTCAGTATAGTGTGGAGGAAGAGCTTGGACACGGGGGAGATACCAGATGCACTTAAAGTAGCAGACATAGCCCCTCTACACAAGGGAGGGAGCAAAGCATTGGCAAAAAATTATAGACCAGTTGCACTAACATCGCACATCATAAAAGTATTTGAGAGAGTGATTAGGAGTCAGGTCACCAATTTCATGGAGACCAATGACCTTCATAACCCAGGCCAACATGGATTTCGAGCGGGAAGATCGTGCCTCTCACAGCTACTTGAGCACTACGACAAAGTCACTGAGGCATTAGAAGAGAAACAGAATGCTGATGTGATATACACGGACTTCGCAAAGGCCTTCGATAAATGTGACCATGGCGTGATAGCACACAAAATGAAGTCAATGGGAATAACCGGTAAAGTAGGACGCTGGATACTCAGTTTTCTGTCAAACAGGACTCAGCGAGTAACTGTCAACCATATAAAATCTAGTCCAAGTGCAGTGAAAAGCTCTGTACCTCAGGGTACAGTCCTTGCACCACTGCTTTTCTTTATTCTCATATCAGATATAGACAAAAATACAAGTCACAGCTTCGTATCATCCTTTGCAGATGACACAAAAATCAGTATGAAAATTACCTCGGCTGAGGACATTGAAAAACTTCAAGCTGATATTAATAAAGTTTTCGACTGGGCATCAGAAAATAACATGATGTTTAACAGTGATAAATTCCAGGTACTCAGGTACGGTAAAAATGAGGACCTTAAACATAATACAGAGTACAAAACACAATCAAATGTACCCATAGTAGGAAAACAGCATGTAAAGGATTTGGGAATAATAATGTCGGACGACCTAACGTTTAAGGAGCATAACCAAGCAAATATTGCGACAGCCAGAAAAATGATAGGATGGATTACGAGAACTTTCAAATCCAGGGATCCCATCACAATGGTTGTACTCTTCAAGGCACTTGTGTTGTCCCGTCTTGAGTACTGCTCAGTACTCACTTCCCCCTTCAAAGCAGGAGAGATTGCTGAAATAGAGGGAATACAGAGAACATATACGGCACGCATAGACGCAATAAAGCACCTAAATTATTGGGATCGTCTCAAAGCCCTCCAAATGTACTCACTAGAAAGAAGACGAGAGAGATATCAAATAATATACACCTGGAAGATACTGGAGGGCCAAGTACCAAATCTACACAGTAAAATAACAACGTACTGGAGTGAACGACATGGAAGAAAATGTAGAATAGAACCAATGAAGAGCAGAGGTGCCAAAGGCACAATCAGAGAACACTGTATAAACATCAGAGGTCCGCGGTTGTTCAACGTCCTCCCAGCAAGCATAAGAAATATTGCCGGAACAACCGTGGACATTTTCAAGAGGAAACTAGATTTATTCCTCCAAGGAGTGCCGGACCAACCGGGCTGTGGTGGGTATGTGGGCCTGCGGGCCGCTCCAAGCAACAGCCTGGTGGACCAAACTCTCACAAGTCGAGCCTGGCCTCGGGCCGGGCTTGGGGAGTAGAAGAACTCCCAGAACCCCATCAACCAGGTAATCTAAGAAAATTTTAAGGAGGTAATTACTTGCAAAATTTATAGACAAAAAAATGATAACAGATGTCTATGTTAAGTGTTAGTTTGTTCGCATATATATATATATATATATATATATGCGAACAAGCCTGAATGGTCCCCAGGACCATTTTCTGGGGGTGTAGTTTTCATAACTGTAGTTTTCAGTTATATATATATATATATATATATATATATATATATATATATATATATATATATATATATATATATATATATATATATATATATATATATATACAAAGAATAAAGGAACCTTCCATCATTTATTTATTTATTTATTTATATATATACAAGAAGGTACATTGGGTTTGTGAGAATACATTGGATAGTACAGTAGGATATCATAGATATCATATCGTAGGATAGTATCATAGGCCAAGGAACCTTTCCATCATAGGCCAAGGATAAGCCAAGGAACCTTCTATCATTTTTATTGCTGATGTTAACATTGTCTAGCTGAAGCTGAATTGCATATGTTGATTTGCTTCCAAATAAGATGTAGTAGGTCTTTTCTATGTTTAGTGTGAGTTTGTTAATTGGCATCCATAAGTGGATTTTTTTTTTAATTCATTATTGACAACATTATTCAATGTGTGGGTTGGGGTCTGAGTATATGAGGGTAGTATCGTCAGCAAATAATATGGGTTTAAGAATGTTAGAGACATTAGGCAGATCATTGATGTATATAAGAAATAGGAGAAGTCCTAGGATGCTGCCCTGTGGCACTCTTACGGTTAATGGTAGATCAAAGTGGGAGAGGTTTGTGACGGGTTGTGGTATCGCAGCTATTCTGAACCAAGATGGGAATGGCTCTCCATCAAACAAATAAACAAAAAATGCTGCTATTGGCCCTTGCAGTGTTTAAGTCGCAGGTGGAAACAAGTTAAAATCATTAAATAAATAATTAAAACAATTTACTGAAATATTAATGAACAAAAATGGCATCTGAGAACACTTAGCGATCATACCCTTAAAAAGTGAACAAAATAATATGAAAATTAATAAAAGAATAGACTGTGCAAGAAGTACAATTAAAAGTATAAATGACTAAATACTGGTGGTGCTGAAGACGACTACCATACCACCACAGCATCCGGCACACGACGTTGGCTGAGGGCAGACGGCGTTGCAGGAGGCTAAGGTGATCCAAAAGCGCTAAGAGAGAGAGACTGGCTCTCTAGGGTTGTTGTTGTTTTAGATTTAGCTACTCAGAACGAAATGTCCATGTAGCACGGGCTATGGTGTCCTTTCTATGGAGACGGTGCCCTCTATATAGTCAGGCGGTGATGACTCATCGGGTGTCAACGCAAGGTGATAACAAGCACTACTAGCAAACTGCTAGTGTGTGGCTGGCGGCGCCTTTGTGTTGAGGCGCCCCACTGCTAGTTGAAGATGGAAAACTGTTTGTTTGTGAAGGCAAACTACCGGTTAGCTGAGGCGCTCGGCTTGCCGCCGAATTGTACCAGGCAGTGCCAGGCCCTGGGGGGGGGGGGGTACGGAGAGGTAGCAGGATGATGACTCATCTCTGCTGGTGTAGAGTTGGACTTTCAGTGCAGAGACATTACGGGTGAGGCAAGGCAGTTCTGCTGCTATGCAGGGGATTCACGTGAGAGGTTATATCATAGATGGCTACATATTGGTGTCTGTCCCTAAGACAGGATCGAATATAGTTCAGGGCAAGGCCTAGGATTCCATAATGGTGTAATTTAAGTAAGAGGCAGTATATAACAATATCAAAGGCCTTTCTCAAGTCAATGCAGAGTCAAATCGGAAACTTTTTTGTCACGGGTTGAGTACATTATATCAAGCAGACTAATAATTGCATCGTTGGTACTCTCTTTGGGAGCGGAAGCCAAACTGACAGGGACTTAGTATGTTGAATTTTACGAGATAGAAGTAGAGCTGTTTGTAATTAATTTTTTCAAATATTTTTGATAATATAGATAGATATGATATTGATCTGCAATTGTTTATATCTGCCGTATCGCTTCCTTTATGAACTGGCGTTACTCGTGCTTTTTTAAGGATATCAGAGCCGGTATGACAAAAGAGATTTGTTGAACAGCAGAGCTATGGGTGGCGCAAGGGTATGGGAGGCACTAATATATATCATAAATGATATTTCACTAATGTTCCCAGCTTTGGCTTTTAGTGAGTGAATGATGGACACAACATCTGTCGGGCTGACTGGTGAAAGGAAAAGAGAGCTTGGATAGCTGCCTGAAAGATATGTGATAACAAGTGCCTGAGTCTCTGGAACTTTTCTGGCAAGGATTTTTCACTAACTGATGAAAAGAAATTATTAAATTCAGTTGCCGTTTCTAAAAATGTTGCAGGTGTATAACCATCCTATAAGGGAGCCGGTCGGCCGAGCGGACAGCACGCTGGACTTGTGATCCTGTGGTCTTGGGTTCGATCCCAGGCGCCGGCGAGAAACAATGGGCAGAGTTTCTTTCACCCTATGCCCCTGTTACCTAGCAGAAAATAGGTACCTGGGTGTTAGTCAGCTGTCACGGGCTGCTTTCTGGGGGTGGAGGTCTGGTCGAGGACCGGGCCGCGGGGACACTAAAAAGCCCCGAAATCATCTCAAGATAACCTCAAGAAGATCCTTGGAGAGTTTTATCTGATTATGTGATTGCTGTTTAGATCCTAGGATGTTAGAGATGGCTTTCCATGTGCTTTTCATGTTGCGTTTTGCTTCTTTGACTCTACTCTCATAATAGGAAAGTTTTGATTTTCTTATTATACTGGTAAGCATTGATAACTACTAACTTCATAACTACTTCCTCTGTAACTAGGCCAACCTTAATTTTTTTTCATGTTCATGTTTCTTGTTGCTTTGAGTATGCCACTTGTAAGCCAGAGTTTGTTTAATCTTTTACCAGTTTCTTGCTTGGTGAGGAGAAGACAATGAGTGCTGTAGGGGCTTGCAGTTTTGGAAAGGAAGGGGTAGCTATTGATTTGATTGTTGCCGCCGGAGGCGGCTAGTTTATTCTGCACCTCATACTTGTCCTGTGAGCGGTAGTGCAAAAAAAATTACAGAGAGCACAAAAGGTCTTTATCAGACCTCAACTTAGATTATTACATAAACAATTTATCTATCCTTCACACCTTATAATTACAATGTCAACTAGTTGTGGTTAATTCTAAGGTTAATTCTAACCTTAGAATTACAAAGTCAGCGTGGCACCTGACAGCTGGGTGGACAGCGCTTCGGATTCGTAATCCTGAGGTTCCGGGTTCGATCTCCGGTGGAGGCGAAGACAAATTGGCAAAATGTTTCTTTCACCCTGATGCCCCCGTTACCTAGCAGTAAATAGCTACCTGGGAGTTAGACAGCTGCTACGGGCTGCTTCCTTGGGGGTGTGTAACAAAAAGAGGCCTGATCAAGGACCGGGCCGCGGGGACGCTAAGCCCCGAAATCATCTCAAGATAACCTCAAGATAGTTACAGAGAATGAGCTATTTTAAGGGATATATATTAACAGTAAGTCATTATACATACATACATGGTAGGTCTTATCACTAATACACAATTGTTTGAGCAGTGGAGATATTACAGAGTCATAGGGGAGCTGCTGTTTATTATTAGTCTTCACAATACACTACTTGTTAATTTCTTAATCTCATATGTCGTTTATCTACTGGAAGCGAAGTATGGATACAGAGCAAGGATTTCAGGTATTTTATCCCTGGTAATAAGATAGGTTGCCATATCAAACAGCGTGAGCTTAGATTTATCTCTAAATGTCTCAGTTTTACTACATTCCAAGATATAGTGTTCGAGTGTGTATCCCTGTCCTTGCCCACACACACTTTATGAATTTATATCCTGTGTATTATTGAATTCAGGTTCCCAGTTTATATTGTGAAGTGAATTTGTAAGACTGCCTATTGCTGCTTCACTGTGTAACCTTAAGGCAAGTTCTTGTTAGCTGGTGGTGTTATGTCCATGTTTGCTATGAGGAAGGCAGAATCGTGGTCAGTTGTTCTGTCAGCGGTTATACCAGATGTAAGGGGGGCTGTTATGTCAGTTCTTAAGTGATCCAAGGTAGCAGCAGACGTTTGAGTGATTCGGGTAGGTTTGGTGATTGTGGGGATTAACATACAAGAGTTCATGCTGTTTAGGAAGTAGTCGACTTGAGGTTATTTAGTGACAGATCAATATTGAAGTCACCTTCTAGAATGATGTGATTTTTATTGAGATTGTTGTTTGTGATAAGATTCTTTAGGTTATCTGAGAATGCAGCTATTTTAGTATTGGGAAATATATAGATAGCTCCAGTAGTCAAGGAGAATTTAAAGGATTTAATCGAGAACTGAACAAAGATATATTCACAGTAGTCGTCTCTATTACTAATGACATTATTGCAGATGAAGATATCTTGATAATATATAGCAGTGCCACCTATTTTATTAAGCCTTCAGTTGTTAATGGCTTTATAACCCGTCAAGCTTTAAAGTTGGGTATGGTCTTTACTTACTGTTAGTATTAAGGTTGTTGTTGTTGTTTAAGATTCGCTACTCAGAACAATAAGTTCCAGTAGCACGGGCTATGGTGAGCCCGTAAGTGGAGGCTCTCTGGAGCCATTATCTGTATCAGTGGCTGATACTAGAGATACTGTGGCGATGGATGGGGGTCTTCATGATGGTTTTGGAGGGCTGGCTATACCAGTTATGGAGCTGGTGGGGTTAGCGTAGCCCTCTAGGTTTTCCGTTTTTTCTTTGCCTGCGACTTTGGCTGAGCAGTGCTGTCGTTAGAGTTTGGTGACGTGGCCTCCATGAGGAAGTCTTGAATCGTGTTGGTGTCGTATTTGTGATGGGGCGGTGGGGCTCCTACTATGATTTCCTCGTCTGAGGAGTCCGTAACCTCCGTAGTGGGAGTTTTTGTCTTTCGCCTCGCAGCCTTAGGTAGGTTTAGGTGTCGTTGATTGGTGGTTGTAGCTATTTCAGGAGCGCTGGTGGTGCTGTTATCGTTTGTAGACAGCACGTCTGCTAGCGCGGCTGCTGAGATAGTGATGGTAGGAGTTTTGGGAGTTGGAGAAGGAATTACCTCTGTGTCGCCCGGGTCATGGGCGGTTCTGGAGTCGGTGTTGAAGTTGACCGCATGGTCGTCCTGGTGGTAGTCTCCGGAGTGGTAGAGAAGGCAGTGAAATTTACGCTAGTGGCTATGATGGGGGCCAGGCCATTGTCTATGTATAATGCGTTTAGTTCACTGACAAAGCGCTGGTTGTCTGGTCCTGCAAGCCTTTCCACTAGTTTAAGAAGACCAGGGATAATGCCTGCACGTGATGCAGGGGGCTGTGAAGGAGCCTGTGGGACCTTGGGGACCTTGGGTCCCCAATGAGAAGGCTGTGTCGCCTGCTGGGAGGAGCCACATGTTGGTAGGACCGGAAAGTCTTCTGGTCGACTAGTGAGAGCTAAGGTGGTGGGTTGAACGCTTGGGGCTCTGGTCGAGGAGGTAGACGAGTTGTTTCTTTTGGCTTCAACCTGGGCCTTGATGATTTCCTGTCTGCGGGGGCAGCGGTAGGAAATTGCAGGGTGATTGCCATCACAGAGCAAGCAGTGATGGACTGTTGCCTTGCATATGGAGTAGTGATGGTCCAGTGCGCACAGGCTGCACCTCTGGACAGGGTGCTGACACTTGTTGGTCGGGTGGGAGAGCTCGTAGCACTTAAAGCACTGCTGGATCTCATGGTATCGTTCCTTTTTTATTTGGTGGGGTGGTATTTTTAGGCCGAAGCAGTAGAATCCTTGTGTGGCAGCCTGGGTGGCCGCAGCTATGGTGGTGAACGTAACCTTCATTGATGTTGTGTTGGTGTTGCAGAACTCTAGGTTGAATACCGACAGGTTTGGATTTTCGTCCTCGATATTGTTTATGATATGATGTTGAGGTCGCTCAGCGATCCACCGGCTGGTCCTGCTGGTAAAAACAGTTCTTCCGGCCAGGAACTGACGTGGGAAGTGAGGATGTAGGTAGTGCTCTTTGCGAAGAATGGCATCGTTAGTAAGGAGGTTTTCTAGCTCCTCTTCACATGAAAAGTAGAGCACGATATCTTCACCCTCCTGACTAATATCAGCGGGTTTGAGGCCAGTTACGTCCTTCAGGACCTTTAAAGTATTGCTTCTTCCGATAGCATGACCGTCCAGTGGAGTAGCTCTGACCTTAAGACGTTTGGGTCGCATTGTGACCACACTGCGCCTTTGTGATGTGTTGGCGGGAGATGTCTCTCCTGTCCTCGGCACGAGTTGCTAGCACGATTGGTCTGTTAACTCGAAATTGAACTGTAGTATTAAGGAATTTTGTAGGATTAAGTACTACATAGGTTAGGTGTATCATGTTTAGCGCAAGAGGCTCTTTTGTTTATAAGTATTGTAACAAATAAGTCATGTAACATACACCGTTTTTAATTTAGTTCAGTACGCATCGTACTGAACTAAATTAAATCGAGGTGCATACGTCCCTAAAATTTACGGACGTACGCACCTCGACCTACAACAACACGTAATACTAAGGTGTTGAACTTTGCCTCAAGACGAAGCTTGGGCTGATCTCTAATTTGCTTCTTGGGTGGAAAGGGAGGGATTAAAATTGGAATCTTAAAAAATTAAAATTGGAATAAAAAAAATTTCTGATCAAAAGAGTTGAAACCAGAAGTTCTACTGAACTTATATTTAATGGAGAAAACGCAAGCCTTAAATATACGACAAACTTGCATAAAACACAAGTTATATGTAACACCAAGAATACTTCTTCTGTGAATGACTATTACCCTGAGAATCCACGTGCATCACACACACTGGCATAACAAGAACGCTAAGTGCTAAACCATTACATGTAGTTAAATGTGTTGAAAATTGGGAGGTATTTCCTAAACATTAACCCCAATGACAGTACTCAATTGTAAGAGATCAGATGTTTATTTTCATCAAATCAATCACATTTAATGGAGAAAACGTGAACCTGAAATATGCGATACACTTGCATATATAAACAAGTTATATGTAACAGCAAAAACTCGTCTCCTGTGAAGAACCCAAAATTTAGAAAGCCAGTTGCATCACACATACTCTGGCATAATCAGTATGCTAACTGCTACACCATGACAGTTTGTTAAAAGGGTTGAAACTCTGGAGGTATTTCCCCAACATATCAACCCCCATCGACACTAGTCAATGGCAAGTGTTCATATGTTTATTTTCATCAAACAAATAACATTTAATGGAGAAAACGCCAGCCTGATATGCTAAAATGCACGTCATTTTGCGTAAATGCACAATTTATATGTAACACCAAGAAGTCATGTCCTGTGAAGGACTCGAACCTTGAGAATCCAGGTGCATAACCCACCCTGGCATAACCAATACGCTAACTGCTACACCATGACAGATCTTTAACCTTTAAGTTGCGCAACACATCATATGATGGATTGAGTGACTTGCTATAAAACGCGCATCCCATCATATGATGTATTGGATGTTGTTGTTGTTGTAGATTCAGCTACTTGGAAGTTCCAAGTAGCACGGGCTATGGTGAGCCCGTAACTTACCTGGCACAGGAGCGGGGCAAGAATCACGGGTTTATGGTTAGCCTCGTGAACAGATGTCTCCCGGTTGTATTGGAGTACTACGCAAGATTTAAACGGCCCGCGGATACACGGGGTTCACCTCACCTTCATCAGGGCTCTTGTAAAGAGACGCGATTTAAAAAAAAAATCGTGGGCCAAATTCCCGGGTGTGAGGGCCTCAGTACTGAGCGAGTCACCAAGCCTGACGCATTCAACATGAGCTCACAGCACTGCTGTTCAGCACTGCGTAAAAATGCCAAAATATATATCTTCATGCTATTATTTAGCGATGATATTATTACAGAAGACCCCTGACTGATAAAAATGAAGAGGATTCTGATAATAGCAGGATTGTTGTGATAATTAGCGCTGTAGTGGGAGGAGTAATCTTGGTGGGGATGGAGGTAGCATTGTCTGCTGACTCTGTGTGCTATGGTAAACAAAACATGCAGATACATATATATAACGTCTGTATATAAAAGCAATAACAGTATGGTAGGAGAATGGTGGCGAGTCAGGTGAGGTGAGGGAGGGAGTGGCAGCCAGTCGCGGGCTGCCACTCCCGTCTGCCATCTAATGGAGAAATCGCGAGGTCGAAATATGTGACACACTTTCATATACATACAAGTTATATATAACACCAAGAACTCTTCTCCGGTCTCGAACTTTAGAAAGGCTGGTATTTCACACACACTAGGATACCCAGCATGCTAACTGATACACTATAACAGATCATTGAAAGGGTTAAAAGTTGAGTTTTTTCCCAAACATTAACCCCAAATGACACTTGTCAATGTCAAGAGATCAGGCTTTAATTTTAACAAATCAATCACATTTAATGAAGTAAATGTGACCCTGAAATATATACCACTTCCATAAACACACTAGTTATATGTAACACCAAGAACTCTACTCATGTGAAGGACTCTAACGTTTTAAAGCCAGGTGCGTCACGCACACACTGGCTTAACTAGTACACTACCTGCTGCACTATAGCAGATCATTAAAAGGGTTTAAAGTCTGAACATATTTCCTAAAAATTTAAACCCTCAAGTGCACTAGCCAATTGCAATAGATCAAGCGTTCATTTTCATCAAATTAATCAATTTTACAGGAGAAAATGCAAGCCTTAAATATGTGATACACTTGCATAAATTCAAAAGTTATATGTAACACCAAGAAATCTTCTGTTGTGAAATACTCGATTCTTAGAAAGCCAGGTGAATCACACACGCTGTCAGTACCAGTACGCTAATTGCTACACCATGACAGAACATTAAAAGGGTTGAAAGTCGGGAGGTATTTCCCCAACATATAAACACCCCGTGACACTATTCAATGGCAAGACATCAGACGTTCATTTTCATTCAATCAATCACATTTAAGGGAGAAAACGCGAGGCTGAAATATGCGACACCCTTGCATAAACATACAAGTTATATTTAATGTGAGGGAATGGTTCATCAGCTCACTTACAATGGTGCTCTTCTGCCTGTGGAGGCCAGTACACTTGCTAAGTGCACTTGTTAAGTGCGCGGACCTACGTTTGGTAACCAGTACCCGAAACATCTTGTGTTTGGGCGCATGTGAGAGCCCCAGTCATCAGCATTCCGAATGTTATCCTGGCCGGGGTAGCACGTCTGTGGACAGAGTTACAGCCGATAGCATCTTTTCCTTGTAAGCTTGGAGGGAGAACAGTGCGGGAACAGTTAGACCGCATGCAGGGGTGAGCGTGGGCCTCCTGTAGCGAGTAGATTATCCCAATAATATACTCGCTCTAAATGCATTGTTAATATTCCTGTCAACCTTTGGAGATGAATGAGGTGAGGCGTTGCCCGGGCAACACGGTGAGGTGTTGCCCGAGCATATAAGCAGCAGAATAGCAAACATTAACTTCTCTTCAACTGTTTAATGGAAAGAATAATGAGGTTGAAACTCCCACATCACTGCAGGCTGCTAAACTACGCGGACGACTTTGTCATCATCATAAAAGGAAGGGATGCGGCGCGCCTTGCACCCAAATGCTTAGACTGCATCAGTAAAGAGGCAAAACAGATTGGGATCAAACTCAACCCCTCAAAGTCAAAAGCCATGCCCATAAAAATAGCGAAGCCCAACATCCAACTCACAGTACAGGGTCAACCAATAGAATGGGTCGACACCTATCAGTATCTAGGAATCATCCTGGACACACACATGAATTTTAATGCTGAGGTCACATACTTGAGAGAGCGAACTGCGGCCCGGACGGCAATCCTCAGGTCGCTAACCTCCCTTTCTGGAGGAGCCAATCTGCAAGTCCTTCGCACATACTATGTACAGGCAGTCAGTTCAGTGATCGATTATGCCGCACCTGCACTCACAAATCTATCACACCAACAGTGGAAAAAGCTTGAAGTTGCCCAAAACAATGCTATGAGAGCTGCACTGGGAGCCCCCATGTGGACCAGGCTTGAAACTCTTAGACTGGAGACGGGTTTGCCCTCTCTACAAGAAAGAATATCACAAAGGACAGCTACAATTATCAGTAAGATAATTATTTCTTCTGATCCAATCCCAGTACGGCAGGCTTTGGTGGTTGGACTAGGCCAAAACAATGGAAACTCTTGGGTTGCAAGAGCAGGAAAAGTCCTAAACAGACTACATTTAAAAACATGATTCTTGATAGAGAGGGTGATCATCCACACCCAAATTACACTCCTTCCGCGCCGTGGGAAGAGCCTACTTTCAAAATAGTAATAGAAAGACTCCCAATGAAAAAGGCTTCCTATGATCCGACAATCCTAAGGAGCATAATAGAAGAGCAAATGTATAGCATAGCAGTAGCAGGAGCCACCCACATCTTCACAGACGGATCGGTGGACACAGAAAATGAGAGTGCTGGCACTGCTCTTTGCACGACCAGCGTTCAGGCATATTGGAGACTGGGAGGACTAGTATCATCAACCCAAACTGAGCTGTTTGCCATACAACAGGCATTCGCATATGTGATTGCACAAAACACTCAAAATGCAATCATACACACAGACTCAAAAGCTGCACTTCAAATACTAGGACAAAAACAGTGGAAAGATAATGTGGAAATAATTACCACCATTTTGTATCTTGGAGCAGTCGCTAAAGGCAAAGGCCTCAACATAACTTTAAACTGGATCCCATCCCATATTGGAATCCCATTAAATGAAAAAGCTGATGAAATTGCTAAATTGGCAACTCGTCATCCAGTGATACATAAAACAATTCAACCCAGCCTAGAGAACATAAAAAACATCATCATCAAAAAACTCTCACATCTCAACAAAGCCTACCTACACCAGAGAATAGCTGAAGGTTCGCCATCTGCAACATGGTATCTTCAGGCAACCAAATTTACAGTCTCCGTGGTGTAGTGGTAAGACACTCGCCTGGCGTTCCGCGAGCGCTTTGTCATGGGTTCGTATCCTGGCCGGGGAGGATTTACTGGGCGCAATTCCTTAACTGTAGCCTCTGTTTAACGCAACAGTAAAATGTGTACTTGGATGAAAAAACGATTCTTCGCGGCAGGGGATCGTATTCCAGGGACCTGCCCGAAACGCTACGCGTACTAGTGGCTGTACAAGAATGTAACAACTCTTGTATATATCTCAAAAAAAAAAAAAAAAAAAAATTAGAAAGGTTAAATATCCCAAAACGAATCCACAGGGAAATAGCAGTTAGGCTATATAGACTACGTCTAGGTTACAGATGCAACTGGGAGATTGGTGAACCCCGACAGAGAGAGTGCATCTTCTGCCAAACTGTCACAGAAAAGCCATTACTTCACTATCTTCTGGAATGTGAAGCAACCAATGACCTTAGAAGAGCTTTAAGAGTTCCTGAATCATGCAGTGGCCACCCTGAAGCCATCAACACAGCCACTCTCCTGGTCAACAAAGGTGTCCAGCAGCTGGACACCCTCATAAAGACTGTGAAGCAGTATCCTTCCCCGCGATAACAGCTTGATGGTTAAATGCAACCTCAGAACACTGGGAAAAAAAAATTGTACCACTTACGGGCTATTCATGCCCGTGCCACCTCTTGGGTGGCTTAATCTTTATCAATCAATCAATCAATCAAACATTAACTAGTCTACTTTCAAGTGTGGTCTAGAGCAGACACTTGCGAGATACTGTATCGACGCTCAGTGCGCTCAACTCACACCAAAGTATCACCTGTGTACTTCTGTATATTCGACCAAATATATATATAGTATCTTAGTGTCTGTGTTTATTTGTCACCATACTTTACGTAACAATTGAACCGTTACACTCCCAACAGCTCCAGCACTGTCGTCATGGCAACAGCCGCCATCTTAAGGAAACATCTGGGGAGTCGGCCATCTTGAGTTGCCCTAGGGCCATATGCTACACCGTCGCTGATTGGTTTACAGCGGTAGGCCGTTGTGTGCCTCCCTTTCATTGGTTCTTTCGAGGAGACCCGGGATTGCCGGCTTGTTTCTCCCTCAAGGCATCATTCTGCTCCAGTCACCACCATAGCCTGACGTCTCTCTCTTGTCCATTCGCCCAAATTGGGCAAGACGACCCATGCCCTTGCCCCACTCATAGCCCTACTGTTCAACAAATCTATAGAGTGTCACACCTTCCCTGATATCCTATTGTTGAACAGTAGGGCTATGGGTGGGGCAAGGGCAAGGGAGGCGCTTTTGTATACAATGGACGGAATTTCACTGGTGTTCCCTGCCTTGGTTTTTAGAGTGTATGATGGCCACAACATCTGCCGGGCTGATTGGTGAAAGGAGAAGAGAGTTTGGATAGCTGCCTGAAAGATATGTGTCTGAGTCTGTGGGATTTTACTGGTAAGATTAGCACCAACCGACGAAAAGAAACTATTAAATTCATTTGCCATTTCTAAATCAGTTGACGGTATATCCCCATCCTTGTAAAGTTTTATTTGGTTATGTGAGTATTGTTTAGTTCCTAGGATACTAGAGATTGTTTTCCAAGTGCTTTTCATGTTGCCTTTTGCTTCATTGAATCTATTCACATAATATGCAAGTTTTGACTTTCTTATGATACTGGTAAGCATTGATGAGTACCTTTTAGCTATTTCCTTTGAAACTAGGCCAATCCTAAGTTTCTTTTCATGTTTCTTGTTGACTGAGTTGAGAATGCCACTTGTGAGCCATGGATTGTTTAATCTTTTGTCAGTTACTTGCTTGGTAAGAAGGGGACAATGAAGGTTGTAGAGGCTTAGAGTTTTGGAGAGGAAGAGGTTAGCACATAAGAATAGAACAACCTACCATGAACACCCAAATCACGGAACTATTTACTCTACCCACCATGAGAGTAAGGACAAGACCAGAACATAACGATGCCAACACAGAAGACACTGTTCAACATAACTTTAATTTTAGTGGAATAAACTGGTTGAACAAAACAGGGAATAGTGAAGCAGAAGATTTTCTAGAATTAATTGACGATTGCTTTCTTGCGCAACACATTAAGGAACCAACACGGGAAAATAATATTTTAGATTTAGTGTTAACTAACAGGGAAATACAAATTAATGACATCGAAATAGGGAGTGAGCTAGGGAACACTGATCACAAAGAAATCAGATTTAGCATAGAATGGAATAGACCTGTAGGAGAAAATTCTGTTAAAGTGCCAGATTTTCGAAAAGCTGATTTTAGTAGCCTAAGAAATTTTTTGGGTCAAATTCATTGGAAAGTCTTGTGTGGGCCGGTCTTGGAGCGAGACATGAACCCAGCGATAGGTGACTTAAATGGGGATTTCGATGTGGATTCAATATATAACTTATTTAAGAATATTCTAAACAAAGCACAGGAACGTAGTATACCATACAAATGGAATAGATCGAATACTAATGACCCAAAGTGGATAACAAAGAATTTGAAGAACCTTATAGGTAAAAAGAGAGCTTGGTACAAAAGAATTAAAAATGGGGAGGTCAGTTGACCAGACCACACACTAGAAATTGAAGGGACGACGACGTTTCGGTCCGTCCTGGACCATTCTCAAGTCGATCTTGAGAATGGTCCAGGACGGACCGAAACGTCGTCGTCCCTTCAATTTCTAGTGTGTGGTCTGATCAACATACTTCAGCCACGTTATTGTGACTCATCGCCTGCAAATGGGGAGGTCACTTTAGAACAGGAATTCGTACAACTGGTTAGAAATGTTAAAAAGAGATAAGGAAAGCAAAAAGAAACTATGAAGTTCGCATAGCAGGGCAAGCAAAGACAAATCCTAAAGGGGTTTTTCAGTTATATCATACTAAGACTAGGGAAAGGATAGGTCCATTAAAAACTGAGACAGGTCAAATAACAGATAGTGATGAAGAGATGAATAGTATAATAAATATTTTGTATCTGTATTTACTAAAGAGGAACTTAACAATATGCCTTCAGCCGAACAAGTCTATGTGGGTGGGGGCGAGGACAGGTTGACGAGTTTAGCAGTTACCAGGGAGGATGTTCTTAAACAAATAGTAAAACTCAAACCAAACAAATCCCCAGGGCCGGATGAAGCGTTTGCCAGGGTGCTTAAAGAATGCAAAGAGGAGCTTTGTGACCCACTGTCAACCATATTTAATAAATCAATAGAGTCAGGCAGAGTGCCAGAGTTATGGAAAGTTGCTAATGTGATACCAGTTTTTAAGAAAGGAGATAGATCACTTGCGTCTAACTATCGATCAATTAGCCTAACGTCTATTGTGGGAAAGTTACTCGAATCTATAATAGCAAATAAAATTCGTCTTCATCTTGAAAAACATAAATTAATAATTGAGTCGCAACATGGTTTTATAAATGGCCGTTCATGTTTAACAAATTTGTTATCTTTTTATTCTAGCATAGTTGAGGCAGTTGATAGTGGTAAGGATTGTGATGTTGTGTACCTTGACTTTAGCAAAACTTTTGATACAGTGCCACATGAAAGGCTGATTAAGAAGATAGAGTCTCATGGTTTTGGGGGTGCTATATTAAGCTGGATTAGGGCATGGCTATACCAAAGGAAACAGAGAGTATAAATGGAATCAAGTCAGAGTGGGAAAATGTTGTAAGTGGAGTGCCTCAAGGCTCTGTCCTGGGACCTCTGTTGTTTATATTATATATACATGATTTAGATTCAGGTTTGAGTAGCAACATTTGCAAATTTGCCAATGATACGAAAGTCGGTAGGGAAATTAATTCGGAGGAGGACTCACTATCACTTCAAGTTGATCTAGATAGGGTTTTGAAATGGTCAAAGGATTGGCAGATGCAGCTTAATGCTGATAAATGTAAAGTTCTGAGGTTAGGTAATGATGATAGAGTTACAAGATACGAGTTAGATGGTGTTGAGATTGCGAAGTCGGATTGCGAAAGGTATCTGGGAGTTATGATTAGTAAGAATTTAAAACAAAAGGTTCAATGCATAAATGTTCGTAATAAGGCAAATCGGACACTTGGATTTATTAATCGCAGCGTTAGTAACAAGACACCTGGTGTGGTTCTCAAGCTATATCTTGCTCTGGTTAGGCCCCATTTAGATTATGCAGTTCAGTTTTGGTCGCCGTATTATAGAATGAATATAAATTCACTTGAACGTGTCCAACGTAGGATGACTAAGTTAATTCCCCAAATTAGAAATCTTTCATATGAAGAAAGATTAACAAAGATTAAGTTGCATTCACTGGAAAGGCGAAGAGTTAGGGGTGGCATGATAGAGGTTTACAAGTGGATGAATGGACATAACAAAGGGGATATTATATAGAAGGCATATTGTTAACAATATAACAATATGCCTTCAGCCGAACAAGTCTATGTGGGTGGGGACGAGGACAAGTTGACGAGTTTAGCAGTTACCAGGGAGGATGTTCTTAAACAAATAGTAAAACTCAAACCAAACAAATCCCCAGGGCCGGATGAAGTGTTTGCTAGGGTGCTTAAAGAATGCAAAGAGGAGCTTTGTGACCCACTGTCAACCATATTTAATAAATCAATAGAGTCAGGCAGAGTGCCAGAGTTTTGGAAAGTTGCTAATGTGATACCAGTTTTTAAGAAAGGAGATAGATCACTTGCGTCTAACTATCGACCAATTAGCCTAACGTCTATTGTGGGAAAGTTACTCGAATCTATAATAGCAAATAAAATTCGTCTTCATCTTGAAAAACATAAATTAATAATTGAGTCGCAACATGGTTTTATAAATGGCCGTTCATGTTTAACAAATTTGTTATCTTTTTATTCTAGCATTGTTGAGGCAGTTGATAGTGGTAAGGATTGCGATGTTGTATACCTTGACTTTAGCAAAGCTTTTGATACAGTGCCACATGAAAGACTGATTAAAAAAATAGAGTCTCATGGTATTGGGGGTGCTATATTAAGCTGGATTAGGGCATGGCTATACCAAAGGAAACAGAGAGTTAGTATAAATGGAATCAAGTCAGAGTGGGAAAATGTTGTAAGTGGAGTGCCTCAAGGCTCTGTCCTGGGACCTCTGTTGTTTATAATATATATAAATGATTTAGATTCAGGTTTGAGTAGCAACATTTGCAAATTTGCCGATGATACGAAAATCGGTAGGGAAATTAACTCGGAGGAGGACTCACTATCACTTCAAGTTGATCTAGATAGGGTTTTGAAATGGTCAAAGGATTGGCAGATGCAGTTTAATGCTGATAAATGTAAAGTTCTGAGGTTAGGTAATGATGATAGAGTTACAAGATACGAGCTAGATGGTGTTGTGATTGCGAAGTCGGATTGCGAAAGGGATCTGGGAGTTATGATTAGTAAGAATTTAAAACAAAAGGATCAATGCATAAATGTTCGTAATAAGGCAAATCGGACACTTGGATTTATTAATCGCAGCGTTAGTAACAAGACACCTGGTGTGGTTCTCAAGCTATATCTTGCTCTAGTTAGGCCCCATTTAGATTATGCAGTTCAGTTTTGGTCGCCATATTATAGAATGGATATAAATTCACTTGAACGTGTCCAGCGTAGGATGACTAAGTTAATTCCCCAAATTAGAAATCTTTCATATGAAGAAAGATTAACAAAGCTTAAGTTGCATTCACTGGAAAGGCGAAGAGTTAGGGGTGACATGATAGAGGTTTACAAGTGGATGAATGGACATAACCGGGGGGATATTAATAGGGTATTAAAAGTATCAACACAGGACAGAACACGAAACAATGGATATAAATTGGATAAGTTTAGATTTAGGAAAGACTTGGGTAAATACTGGTTCAGTAACAGGGTTGTTGATTTGTGGAACCAATTGCCGCGTAACATTGTGGAGGTGGGGTCCCTCGATTGTTTCAAGCACGGGTTGGACAAGTATATGAGTGGGATTGGGTGGTTATAGAATAGGAGCTGCCTCGTATGGGCCAATAGGCCTTCTGCAGTTACCTTTGTTCTTATGTTCTTATGTTCTTATGTTCTTATATTAATAGGGTATTAAAAGTATCAACACAAGACAGAACACGAAACAATGGGTATAAATTGGATAAGTTTAGATTTAGGAAAGACTTGGGTAAATACTGGTTCAGTAACAGGGTTGTTGATTTGTGGAACCATGCAATTGCCGCGTAACGTGGTGGAGGTGGTGTCCCTCGATTGTTTCAAGCGCGGGTTGGACAAGTATATGAGTGGGATTGGGTGGTTATAAATAGGAGCTGCCTCGTATGGGCCAATAGGCCTTCTGCAGTTGCCTATGTTCTTATAACAGGCCAAATACACCTCATTAATCTTTGTATGTAGATAGGAGCTGCCTCGTACGGGCCTTCCGCAGTTACCTCTATTCTTATGTTTCACCCCCATTTATCCCTTATGTATCCCTTATGTTTTCACCTTTATTGTCTTATCACCTGACCCAGTGCGGGTATAAAATCAACCAGTTCTGAAAATTCTTTTCAATTGAGCATGAACCATGGAGGTTCGAAATGTTGTGCAAATTGTATAAATAAGTATAATATATTCTATAGTAATTCATTTCTTTTCTTCGCCTTGAAATTACGAAAATGAGTTTTGGAGAACTCCAAACTTAGCTCTTTCAGCTAAGCCCTGATGCTAAGAAAATACTTAGAGGGATAGAAGCCCTAAATCAGAAGATAGTAAATACAGAATATGCAGTCATATTCAATGAGACATGTCCCATTGCACAACGTTTCGTCGATTGATTGATAAAGATTAAGCCACCCAAGAGGTGGCACGAGCATGAATAGCCCGTAAGTGGTACAATTTTTTTTTCTCAGTATTCTGAGGTTGCATTTAACCATCAAGCTGTTATCGCGGGGGAGGATACTGCTTCACAGTCTTTATGAGGGTGTCCAGCTGCTGGACACCTTTGTTGACCAGGAGAGTGGCTGTGTTGATGGCTTCAGGGTGGCCACTGCATGATTCAGGAACTCTTAAAGCTCTTCTAAGGTCATTGGTTGCTTCACATTCCAGAAGATAGTGAAATAATCGCTTTTATGTGACAGTTTGGCAGAAGATGCACTCTCTCTGTCGGGGTTCACCAATCTCCCAGTTGCATCTGTAACCTAGACGTAGTCTATATAACCTAACTGCTATTTCCCTGTGGATTCCTTTTGGGATATTTAACCTTTCTAATTTGGTTGCCTGAAGATACCATGTTGCAGATGGCGAACCTTCAGCTATTCTCTGGTGTAGGTCGGCTTTGTTGAGATGTGAGAGCTTTTTGGTGATGATGTTTTTTATGTTCTCTAGGCTGGGTTGAATTGTTTTATGTATCACTGGATAACGAGTTGCCAATTTAGCAATTTCATCAGCTTTCTCATTTAATAGGATTCCAATATGGGATGGGATCTAGTTTAAAGTTATGTTGAGTCCTTTGCCTTTAGCGACTGCTCCAAGATACAAAATGGTTGTAATTATTTCCACATTATCTTTCCACTGTTTTTGTCCTAGTATTTGAAGTGCAGCTTTTGAGTCTGTGTGTATGATTGCATTTTGAGTGTTTTGTGCAATCACATATGCGAATGCCTGTTGTATGGCAAACAGCTCAGTTTGGGTTGATGATACTAATCCTCCCAGTCTCCAATATGCCTGTACGCTGGTCGTGCAAAGAGCAGCGCCAGCACTCTCATATTCTGTGTCCACCGATCCGTCTGTGAAGATGTGGGTGGCTCCTGCTACTGCTATGCTATACATTTGCTCTTCTATTATGCTCCTTAGGATTGTCGGATCATAGGAAGCCTTTTTCATTGGGAGTCTTTCTATTACTATTTTGAAAGTAGGCTCTTCCCACGGCGCGGAAGGAGTGTAATTTGGGTGTGGATGATCACCCTCTCTATCAAGAATCATGTTTTTTAAATGTAGTCTGTTTAGGACTTTTCCTGCTCTTGCAACTCAAGAGTTTCCATTGTTTTGGCCTAGTCCAACCACCAAGGCCTGCCGTACTGGGATTGGATCAGAAGAAATAGTTATCTTACTGATAATTGTAGCTGTCCTTTGTGATATTCTTTCTTGTAGAGAGGGCAAACCCGTCTCCAGTCAAAGAGTTTCAAGCCTGGTCCACATGGGGGCTCCCAATGCAGCTCTCATAGCATTGTTTTGGGCAACTTCAAGCTTTTTCCACTGTTGGTGTGATAGATTTGTGAGTGCAGGTGCGGCATAATCGATCACTGAACTGACTGCCTGTACATAGTATGTGCGAAGGACTTGCAGATTGGCTCCTCCAGAAAGGGAGGTTAGTGACCTGAGGATTGCCGTTCGGGCCGCAGTTCGCTCTCTCAAGTAAGTGACCTCAGCATTAAAATTCATGTGTGTCCAGGATGATTCCTAGATACTGATAGGTGTCGACCCATTCTATTGGTTGACCTTGTACTGTGAGTTGGATGTTGGGCTTCGCTATTTTTATGGGCATGGCCTTTGACTTTGAGGGGTTGAGTTTGATCCCAATCGTTTCGTCCCTCACCATCTCATTGCCTGGGAGAATTCTGTTGTTTAAATACTCCAGAATTCTACCTCTCTTAATGGCTTTGAAGTATAGTGCAGTGGATAAAGTGCGTACCTGCCACTCTGTGGGCCAGGGTTCGAGTCTCCTGGTGGGTTGAGTGTTAAAAAAGTTATAAACTTCAGCTTGCGGTTATTAGGCAAGTCTGTGCATTAAGCATTTACACCGAGTTTTCCCACATAACAGGGCTCCATTAAGAGAGCTCCAGAGGTCCCTCACCATCTCATTGCCTGCGAGAGGAATTGATTGATTGATGAAGATTAAGCCACCCAAGAGGTGGCACGGGCATGAATAGCCCGTAAGTGGTGGGCCTTTCGAGCCATTACCAGTATCAAAAGATGATACTGGAGATCTGTGGAGGCGCAACTGCACCCTGCGTGACGGGAGATGTCTCCCGGACCAAGTGGTGACCAAATGGTGACCAACCCGATGATGATGATGAAGATTAAGCCACACAAAAGGTGGCACGGGGATGAATAGCCCGTAAGTGGTGGCCATTTTAAGCCATTACCAGTATCAAGAGCTGATACTGGAGATCTGTGAAGGTGCGAATGCACCCTGCATGATAGGAGATGTCTCCCTTGTGAATGTGTTAAGATGAAGATGAAGCCACCCAATAGGTGGCACGGGCATGAATTGGTAAGTGGTGGCCCTTTTGAGCCATCACCAGTATCAATAGATGATACTGGAGATCTGTGGAGGTGCGACTGCACCCAGCGTGACGGGAGATGTCTCCCGTGTTTTAAACAGATGAAGAAGATGAAGATGAAGCCACCCAAAAGATGGCACGGGCATGAATAGCTCGTAAGTGGTGGCCCTTTCGAGCCATCACCAGTATCAAGAGCTGATACTGGAGATCTGTGGAGGTGCAAGTGCACCCTGCATGACGGGAGATGTCTCCCGGACCAAGTGTGTGGTCTTGATTGATGATTGATGAAGATTAAGCCACCCAAGAGGTGGCACGGGCATTAATAGCCCGTAAGTGGTGGCTCTTTCGAGCCATTACCAGTATCAAAAGATGATACTGGAGATCTGTGGAGGCGCAACTGCACCCTGCGTGACGGGAGATGTCTCCCGGACCAAGTGGTGACCAAATGGTGGTGGGCGAGAGGAATGGAATTCTGTTGGTTAAATACCCCAGAATTCCTACTTCTCCTAATGGCTTTGAGGTATGGTGTAGTGGATACAGTGTGTACCTGCCACTCTGTGGGCCAGGGTTCGAGTCTCCTGGTGGTTTGAGTGTTAAAAAGTTATAAACTTCAGCTTGCGGTTATTAGGGAAGTCCGTGCATATTATATATATATATATATATATATATATATATATATATATATATAATATGCACGGTGTATATATATACACCAGTGCATATATATACTGCTAGTGTATATATATACACACTGGCAGCAGGTTTTCTTTCAAACATGTCTCATTGAATATGACCGCATATTCAGTATTTACTATTTTCTGGTTTAGGGCTTCTAACTATTTATCTTAGCATCAAGGCTTAGCTGAAATAGGAGTTCTCCAAAAGTCATTTTCGTAATTTTAAGGTGAAGAAAAGAAGTGAATTACTATAGAATGTATTACACTTATTTATACAATTTGCACAATGTTTCGAACCTCCATGGTTCATTCTCAAGTGAAAGGAATTTTGATTGATGAAGATTAAGCCACCCAAAAGGTG
Source organism: Procambarus clarkii (assembly GCF_040958095.1). Lineage (NCBI taxonomy): Eukaryota > Metazoa > Arthropoda > Malacostraca > Decapoda > Cambaridae > Procambarus > Procambarus clarkii. The sequence continues at coordinate 5,864,412 of NC_091168.1, forward strand.
GCACGGGCAAGAATAGCCCGTAAGTGGTGGCCCTTTTAAGCCATTACCAGTATCAAGAGCTGATACTGGAGATCTGTGGAGGTGCGAATGCACCCTGCATGACGGGAGATGTCTCCCTTGTGAATGAGTTAAGATGAAGATGAAGCCACTGAAAAAATGGCACGGGCATGAATAGCTCGTAAGTGGTGGCCTTTTGAGCCTTCACCAGTATCAATAGATGATACTGGATATCTGTGGAGGTGCGACTGCACCCTGCGTGACGGGAGATGTCTCCTGTGGAAAGGAAATTTGATTGATTGATAAACATTAAGCCACCCAAGAGGTGGCACGGGCATGAATAGCCCGTAAGTGGTACAATTTATTTTTCTCAGTATTCTGAGGTTGCATTTAACCATCAAGCTGTTATCGCGGGGAAGGATACTGCTTCACAGTCTTTATGAGGGTGTCCAGCTGCTGGACACCTTTGTTGACCAGGAGAGTGGCTGTGTTGATGGCTTCAGGGGGGTGCCACTGCATGATTCAGGAACTCTTAAAGCTCTTCTAAGGTCATTGGTTGCTTCACATTCCAGAAGATAGTGAAGTAATGGCTTTTCTGTGACAGTTTGGCAGAAGATGCACTCTCTCTGTCGGGGTTCACCAATCTCCCAGTTGCATCTGTAACCTAGACGTAGTCTATATAACCTAACTGCTATTTCCCTGTGGATTCCTTTTGGGATATTTAACCTTTCTAATTTGGTTGCCTGAAGATACCATGTTGCAGATGGCGAACCTTCAGCTATTCTCTGGTGTAGGTCGGCTTTGTTGAGATGTGAGAGCTTTTTGGTGATGATGTTTTTTATGTTCTCTAGGCTGGGTTGAATTGTTTTATGTATCACTGGATAACGAGTTGCCAATTTAGCAATTTCATCAGCTTTCTCATTTAATAGGATTCCAATATGGGATGGGATCTAGTTTAAAGTTATGTTGAGTCCTTTGCCTTTAGCGACTGCTCCAAGATACAAAATGGTTGTAATTATTTCCACATTATCTTTCCACTGTTTTTGTCCTAGTATTTGAAGTGCAGCTTTTGAGTCTGTGTGTATGATTGCATTTTGAGTGTTTTGTGCAATCACATATGCGAATGACTGTTGTATGGCAAACAGCTCAGTTTGGGTTGATGATACTAATCCTCCCAGTCTCCAATATGCCTGTACGCTGGTCGTGCAAAGAGCAGCGCCAGCACTCTCATATTCTGTGTCCACCGATCCGACTGTGAAGATGTGGGTGGCTCCTGCTACTGCTATGCTATACATTTGCTCTTCTATTATGCTCCTTAGGATTGTCGGATCATAGGAAGCCTTTTTCATTGGGAGTCTTTCTATTACTATTTTGAAAGTAGGCTCTTCCCACGGCGCGGAAGGAGTGTAATTTGGGTGTGGATGATCACCCTCTCTATCACGAATCATGTTTTTTAAATGTAGTCTGTTTAGGACTTTTCCTGCTCTTGCAACTCAAGAGTTTCCATTGTTTAGGCCTAGTCCAACCACCAAGGCCTGCCGTACTGGGATTGGATCAGAAGAAATAGTTATCTTACTGATAATTGTAGCTGTCCTTTGTGATATTCTTTCTTGTAGAGAGGGCAAACCCGTCTCCAGTCAAAGAGTTTCAAGCCTGGTCCACATGGGGGCTCCCAATGCAGCTCTCATAGCATTGTTTTGAGCAACTTCAAGCTTTTTCCACTGTTGGTGTGATAGATTTGTGAGTGCAGGTGCGGCATAATCGATCACTGATCTGACTGCCTGTACATAGTATGTGCGAAGGACTTGCAGATTGGCTCCTCCAGAAAGGGAGGTTAGTGACCTGAGGATTGCCGTCCGGGCCGCAGTTCGCTCTCTCAAGTAAGTGACCTCAGCATTAAAATTCATGTGTGTCCAGGATGATTCCTAGATACTGATAGGTGTCGACCTATTCTATTGGTTGACCTTGTACTGTGAGTTGGATGTTGGGCTTCGCTATTTTTATGGGCATGGCCTTTGACTTTGAGGGGTTGAGTTTGATCCCAATCGTTTCGTCCCTCACCATCTCATTGCCTGGGAGAATTCTGTTGGTTAAATACTCCAGAATTCCTACCTCTCTTAATGGCTTTGAAATATGGTGCAGTGGATAAAGTGCGTACCTGCCACTCTGTGGGCCAGGGTTCGAGTCTCCTGGTGGGTTGAGTGTTAAAAAAGTTATAAACTTCAGCTTGCGGTTATTAGGCAAGTCTGTGCATTAAGCATTTACACCGAGTTTTCCCACATAACAGGGCTCCATTAAGAGAGCTCCAGAGGTCCCTCACCATCTCATTGCCTGCGAGAGGAATTGATTGATTGATGAAGATTAAGCCACCCAAGAGGTGGCACGGGCATGAATAGCCCGTAAGTGGTGGGCCTTTCGAGCCATTACCAGTATCAAAAGATGATACTGGAGATCTGTGGAGGTGCGAATGCACCCTGCATGATAGGAGATGTCTCCCTTGTGAATGTGTTAAGATGAAGATGAAGCCACCCAATAGGTGGCACGGGCATGAATTGGTAAGTGGTGGCCCTTTTGAGCCATCTCCAGTATCAATAGATGATACTGGAGATCTGTGGAGGTGCGACTGCACCCAGCGTGACGGGAGATGTCTCCCGTGTTTTAAACAGATGAAGAAGATGAAGATGAAGCCACCCAAAAGATGGCACGGGCATGAATAGCTCATAAGTGGTGGCCCTTTCGAGCCATCACCAGTATCAAGAGCTGATACTGGAGATCTGTGGAGGTGCAAGTGCACTCTGCGTGACGGGAGATGTCTCCCATGAATGTGTCCAAGATGACGATTAAACCATCGAAAAGGTGGCACGGGCATGAATAGCCCGTAAGTGGTGGCCCTTTTGAGCCATTACCAGTATCAAGAGCTGATACTGGAGATCTGTGGAGGTGCAACTGCACCCTGCGTGACGGGAGATGTCTCCCGGACCAAGTGTGTGGTCTTGATTGATGATTGATGAAGATTAAGCCACCCAAGAGGTGGCACGGGCATTAATAGCCCGTAAGTGGTGGCTCTTTCGAGCCATTACCAGTATCAAAAGATGATACTGGAGATCTGTGGAGGCGCAACTGCACCCTGCGTGACGGGAGATGTCTCCCGGACCAAGTGGTGACCAAATGGTGGTGGGCGAGAGGAATGGAATTCTGTTGGTTAAATACCCCAGAATTCCTACTTCTCCTAATGGCTTTGAGGTATGGTGTAGTGGATACAGTGTGTACCTGCCACTCTGTGGGCCAGGGTTCGAGTCTCCTGGTGGTTTGAGTGTTAAAAAGTTATAAACTTCAGCTTGCGGTTATTAGGGAAGTCTGTGCATATTATATATATATATATATATATATATATATATATATATATATATATATATATATATATATATATATATATATATATACACACTGGCAGCAGGTTTTCTTTCAAACATGTCTCATTGAATATGACCGCATATTCAGTATTTACTATTTTCTGGTTTAGGGCTTCTAACTATTTATCTTAGCATCAAGGCTTAGCTGAAATAGGAGTTCTCCAAAAGTCATTTTCGTAATTTTAAGGTGAAGAAAAGAAGTGAATTACTATAGAATGTATTACACTTATTTATACAATTTGCACAATGTTTCGAACCTCCATGGTTCATTCTCAAGTGAAAGGAATTTTGATTGATGAAGATTAAGCCACCCAAAAGGTGGCACGGGCAAGAATAGCCCGTAAGTGGTGGCCCTTTTAAGCCATTACCAGTATCAAGAGCTGATACTGGAGATCTGTGGAGGTGCGAATGCACCCTGCATGACGGGAGATGTCTCCCTTGTGAATGAGTTAAGATGAAGATGAAGCCACTGAAAAAATGGCACGGGCATGAATAGCTCGTAAGTGGTGGCCTTTTGAGCCATCACCAGTATCAATAGATGATACTGGATATCTGTGGAGGTGCGACTGCACCCTGCGTGACGGGAGATGTCTCCTGTGGAAAGGAAATTTGATTGATTGATAAACATTAAGCCACCCAAGAGGTGGCACGGGCATGAATAGCCCGTAAGTGGTACAATTTTTTTTTCTCAGTATTCTGAGGTTGCATTTAACCATCAAGCTGTTATCGCGGGGAAGGATACTGCTTCACAGTCTTTATGAGGGTGTCCAGCTGCTGGACACCTTTGTTGACCAGGAGAGTGGCTGTGTTGATGGCTTCAGGGTGGCCACTGCATGATTCAGGAACTCTTAAAGCTCTTCTAAGGTCATTGGTTGCTTCACATTCCAGAAGATAGGTAAGTAATGGCTTTTCTGTGACAGTTTGGCAGAAGATGCACTCTCTCTGTCGGGGTTCACCAATCTCCCAGTTGCATCTGTAACCTAGACGTAGTCTATATAACCTAACTGCTATTTCCCTGTGGATTCCTTTTGGGATATTTAACCTTTCTAATTTGGTTGCCTGAAGATACCATGTTGCAGATGGCGAACCTTCAGCTATTCTCTGGTGTAGGTCGGCTTTGTTGAGATGTGAGAGCTTTTTGGTGATGATGTTTTTTATGTTCTCTAGGCTGGGTTGAATTGTTTTATGTATCACTGGATAACGAGTTGCCAATTTAGCAATTTCATCAGCTTTCTCATTTAATAGGATTCCAATATGGGATGGGATCTAGTTTAAAGTTATGTTGAGTCCTTTGCCTTTAGCGACTGCTCCAAGATACAAAATGGTTGTAATTATTTCCACATTATCTTTCCACTGTTTTTGTCCTAGTATTTGAAGTGCAGCTTTTGAGTCTGTGTGTATGATTGCATTTTGAGTGTTTTGTGCAATCACATATGCGAATGCCTGTTGTATGGCAAACAGCTCAGTTTGGGTTGATGATACTAATCCTCCCAGTCTCCAATATGCCTGTACGCTGGTCGTGCAAAGAGCAGCGCCAGCACTCTCATATTCTGTGTCCACCGATCCGTCTGTGAAGATGTGGGTGGCTCCTGCTATGCTATACATTTGCTCTTCTATTATGCTCCTTAGGATTGTCGGATCATAGGAAGCCTTTTTCATTGGGAGTCTTTCTATTACTATTTTGAAAGTAGGCTCTTCCCACGGCGCGGAAGGAGTGTAATTTGGGTGTGGATGATCACCCTCTCTATCAAGAATCATGTTTTTTAAATGTAGTCTGTTTAGGACTTTTCCTGCTCTTGCAACCCAAGAGTTTCCATTGTTTTGGCCTAGTCCAACCACCAAGGCCTGCCGTACTGGGATTGGATCAGAAAAAATAATTATCTTACTGATAATTGTAGCTGTCCTTTGTGATATTCTTTCTTGTAGAGAGGGCAAACCCGTCTCCAGTCTAAGAGTTTCAAGCCTGGTCCACATGGGGGCTCCCAGTGCAGCTCTCATAGCATTGTTTTGGGCAACTTCAAGCTTTTTCCACTGTTGGTGTGATAGATTTGTGAGTGCAGGTGCGGCATAATCGATCACTGAACTGACTGCCTGTACATAGTATGTGCGAAGGACTTGCAGATTGGCTCCTCCAGAAAGGGAGGTTAGCGACCTGAGGATTGCCGTCCGGGCCGCAGTTCGCTCTCTCAAGTATGTGACCTCAGCATTAAAATTCATGTGTGTGTCCAGGATGATTCCTAGATACTGATAGGTGTCGACCCATTCTATTGGTTGACCCTGTACTGTGAGTTGGATGTTGGGCTTCGCTATTTTTATGGGCATGGCCTTTGACTTAGAGGGGTTGAGTTTGATCCCAATCTGTTTTGCCTCTTTACTGATGCAGTCTAAGCATTTGGGTGCAAGGCGCGCCGCATCCCTTCCTTTTATGATGATGACAAAGTCGTCCGCGTAGTTTAGCAGCCTGCAGTGATGTGGGAGTTTCAACCTCATTATTCTTTCCATTAAACAGTTGAAGAGAAAGAGGGCTAAGAATATCTCCTTGCGGTGTAAAAGGAAATTTGATTGATTTGATTGAAGCCATTACCAGTATCAAGAGCTGATACTGAAGATCTGTGGAGGTGCGAATGCACCCTGCATGACGGGAGATGTCTCCCTTGTGAATGTGTTAAGGTGAAGATGAAGCAACCCAAAAGGTGGCACGGGCAGATTGGCTCCTCCAGAAAGGGAGGTTAGTGACCTGAGGATTGCCGTCCGGGCCGCAGTTCGCTCTCTCAAGTAAGTGACCTCAGCATTAAAATTCATGTGTGTCCAGGATGATTCCTAGATACTGATAGGTGTCGACCTATTCTATTGGTTGACCTTGTACTGTGAGTTGGATGTTGGGCTTCGCTATTTTTATGGGCATGGCCTTTGACTTTGAGGGGTTGAGTTTGATCCCAATCGTTTCGTCCCTCACCATCTCATTGCCTGGGAGAATTCTGTTGGTTAAATACTCCAGAATTCCTACCTCTCTTAATGGCTTTGAAATATGGTGCAGTGGATAAAGTGCGTACCTGCCACTCTGTGGGCCAGGGTTCGAGTCTCCTGGTGGGTTGAGTGTTAAAAAAGTTATAAACTTCAGCTTGCGGTTATTAGGCAAGTCTGTGCATTAAGCATTTACACCGAGTTTTCCCACATAACAGGGCTCCATTAAGAGAGCTCCAGAGGTCCCTCACCATCTCATTGCCTGCGAGAGGAATTGATTGATTGATGAAGATTAAGCCACCCAAGAGGTGGCACGGGCATGAATAGCCCGTAAGTGGTGGGCCTTTCGAGCCATTACCAGTATCAAAAGATGATACTGGAGATCTGTGGAGGTGCGAATGCACCCTGCATGATAGGAGATGTCTCCCTTGTGAATGTGTTAAGATGAAGATGAAGCCACCCAATAGGTGGCACGGGCATGAATTGGTAAGTGGTGGCCCTTTTGAGCCATCTCCAGTATCAATAGATGATACTGGAGATCTGTGGAGGTGCGACTGCACCCAGCGTGACGGGAGATGTCTCCCGTGTTTTAAACAGATGAAGAAGATGAAGATGAAGCCACCCAAAAGATGGCACGGGCATGAATAGCTCATAAGTGGTGGCCCTTTCGAGCCATCACCAGTATCAAGAGCTGATACTGGAGATCTGTGGAGGTGCAAGTGCACTCTGCGTGACGGGAGATGTCTCCCATGAATGTGTCCAAGATGACGATTAAACCATCGAAAAGGTGGCACGGGCATGAATAGCCCGTAAGTGGTGGCCCTTTTGAGCCATTACCAGTATCAAGAGCTGATACTGGAGATCTGTGGAGGTGCAACTGCACCCTGCGTGACGGGAGATGTCTCCCGGACCAAGTGTGTGGTCTTGATTGATGATTGATGAAGATTAAGCCACCCAAGAGGTGGCACGGGCATTAATAGCCCGTAAGTGGTGGCTCTTTCGAGCCATTACCAGTATCAAAAGATGATACTGGAGATCTGTGGAGGCGCAACTGCACCCTGCGTGACGGGAGATGTCTCCCGGACCAAGTGGTGACCAAATGGTGGTGGGCGAGAGGAATGGAATTCTGTTGGTTAAATACCCCAGAATTCCTACTTCTCCTAATGGCTTTGAGGTATGGTGTAGTGGATACAGTGTGTACCTGCCACTCTGTGGGCCAGGGTTCGAGTCTCCTGGTGGTTTGAGTGTTAAAAAGTTATAAACTTCAGCTTGCGGTTATTAGGGAAGTCTGTGCATATTATATATATATATATATATATATATATATATATATATATATATATATATATATATATACACACTGGCAGCAGGTTTTCTTTCAAACATGTCTCATTGAATATGACCGCATATTCAGTATTTACTATTTTCTGGTTTAGGGCTTCTAACTATTTATCTTAGCATCAAGGCTTAGCTGAAATAGGAGTTCTCCAAAAGTCATTTTCGTAATTTTAAGGTGAAGAAAAGAAGTGAATTACTATAGAATGTATTACACTTATTTATACAATTTGCACAATGTTTCGAACCTCCATGGTTCATTCTCAAGTGAAAGGAATTTTGATTGATGAAGATTAAGCCACCCAAAAGGTGGCACGGGCAAGAATAGCCCGTAAGTGGTGGCCCTTTTAAGCCATTACCAGTATCAAGAGCTGATACTGGAGATCTGTGGAGGTGCGAATGCACCCTGCATGACGGGAGATGTCTCCCTTGTGAATGAGTTAAGATGAAGATGAAGCCACTGAAAAAATGGCACGGGCATGAATAGCTCGTAAGTGGTGGCCTTTTGAGCCATCACCAGTATCAATAGATGATACTGGATATCTGTGGAGGTGCGACTGCACCCTGCGTGACGGGAGATGTCTCCTGTGGAAAGGAAATTTGATTGATTGATAAACATTAAGCCACCCAAGAGGTGGCACGGGCATGAATAGCCCGTAAGTGGTACAATTTTTTTTTCTCAGTATTCTGAGGTTGCATTTAACCATCAAGCTGTTATCGCGGGGAAGGATACTGCTTCACAGTCTTTATGAGGGTGTCCAGCTGCTGGACACCTTTGTTGACCAGGAGAGTGGCTGTGTTGATGGCTTCAGGGTGGCCACTGCATGATTCAGGAACTCTTAAAGCTCTTCTAAGGTCATTGGTTGCTTCACATTCCAGAAGATAGGTAAGTAATGGCTTTTCTGTGACAGTTTGGCAGAAGATGCACTCTCTCTGTCGGGGTTCACCAATCTCCCAGTTGCATCTGTAACCTAGACGTAGTCTATATAACCTAACTGCTATTTCCCTGTGGATTCCTTTTGGGATATTTAACCTTTCTAATTTGGTTGCCTGAAGATACCATGTTGCAGATGGCGAACCTTCAGCTATTCTCTGGTGTAGGTCGGCTTTGTTGAGATGTGAGAGCTTTTTGGTGATGATGTTTTTTATGTTCTCTAGGCTGGGTTGAATTGTTTTATGTATCACTGGATAACGAGTTGCCAATTTAGCAATTTCATCAGCTTTCTCATTTAATAGGATTCCAATATGGGATGGGATCTAGTTTAAAGTTATGTTGAGTCCTTTGCCTTTAGCGACTGCTCCAAGATACAAAATGGTTGTAATTATTTCCACATTATCTTTCCACTGTTTTTGTCCTAGTATTTGAAGTGCAGCTTTTGAGTCTGTGTGTATGATTGCATTTTGAGTGTTTTGTGCAATCACATATGCGAATGCCTGTTGTATGGCAAACAGCTCAGTTTGGGTTGATGATACTAATCCTCCCAGTCTCCAATATGCCTGTACGCTGGTCGTGCAAAGAGCAGCGCCAGCACTCTCATATTCTGTGTCCACCGATCCGTCTGTGAAGATGTGGGTGGCTCCTGCTATGCTATACATTTGCTCTTCTATTATGCTCCTTAGGATTGTCGGATCATAGGAAGCCTTTTTCATTGGGAGTCTTTCTATTACTATTTTGAAAGTAGGCTCTTCCCACGGCGCGGAAGGAGTGTAATTTGGGTGTGGATGATCACCCTCTCTATCAAGAATCATGTTTTTTAAATGTAGTCTGTTTAGGACTTTTCCTGCTCTTGCAACCCAAGAGTTTCCATTGTTTTGGCCTAGTCCAACCACCAAGGCCTGCCGTACTGGGATTGGATCAGAAAAAATAATTATCTTACTGATAATTGTAGCTGTCCTTTGTGATATTCTTTCTTGTAGAGAGGGCAAACCCGTCTCCAGTCTAAGAGTTTCAAGCCTGGTCCACATGGGGGCTCCCAGTGCAGCTCTCATAGCATTGTTTTGGGCAACTTCAAGCTTTTTCCACTGTTGGTGTGATAGATTTGTGAGTGCAGGTGCGGCATAATCGATCACTGAACTGACTGCCTGTACATAGTATGTGCGAAGGACTTGCAGATTGGCTCCTCCAGAAAGGGAGGTTAGCGACCTGAGGATTGCCGTCCGGGCCGCAGTTCGCTCTCTCAAGTATGTGACCTCAGCATTAAAATTCATGTGTGTGTCCAGGATGATTCCTAGATACTGATAGGTGTCGACCCATTCTATTGGTTGACCCTGTACTGTGAGTTGGATGTTGGGCTTCGCTATTTTTATGGGCATGGCCTTTGACTTAGAGGGGTTGAGTTTGATCCCAATCTGTTTTGCCTCTTTACTGATGCAGTCTAAGCATTTGGGTGCAAGGCGCGCCGCATCCCTTCCTTTTATGATGATGACAAAGTCGTCCGCGTAGTTTAGCAGCCTGCAGTGATGTGGGAGTTTCAACCTCATTATTCTTTCCATTAAACAGTTGAAGAGAAAGAGGGCTAAGAATATCTCCTTGCGGTGTAAAAGGAAATTTGATTGATTTGATTGAAGCCATTACCAGTATCAAGAGCTGATACTGAAGATCTGTGGAGGTGCGAATGCACCCTGCATGACGGGAGATGTCTCCCTTGTGAATGTGTTAAGGTGAAGATGAAGCAACCCAAAAGGTGGCACGGGCATGAATAGCTCGTAAGTGGCGGCCATTTTAAGCCATTACCAGTATCAAGAGCTGATTCTGGAGATCTGTGGAGGTGCGAATGCACCCTGCATGATGGGAGATGTCTCCCTTGTGAATGTGTTAAGATGAAGATGAAGCCGCCCAAAAGGTGGCACGGGCATGAATAGCTCGTAAGTGGTGGCCCTTTTGAGCCATCACCAGAATCAATAGATGATACTGGAGACCTGTGGAGGGGCGACTGCACCCAGCGTGACGGGAGATGTCTCCCGGACCAAATGGTGACCAGATGGTGAAGGAAATTTCAGGTTTGGTTGATTTTATACCCGCACTGGGTCAGGTGATAAGACAATAAAGGTGAAAACATGGGGTGAAACATAAGAATAGAGGTAACTGCGGAAGGCCTATTGACCCATACGAGGCAGCTGCTATATACATACAAAGATTAATCAAGTGTAATTGGCCTGTTATGTTGAACAGTGTCTTCTGTGTTGGCATCGTTATGTTCTGGTCTTGTCCTTACTCTCATGGTGGGCAGAGTAAATAGTTCCGTGATTTGGGTGTTCATGGTAGATTGTTCTTATGTGAATTGCTTCAAGAATTTGTAATCTTCTTGCATCTTGGAATTTGTCTATTATACAGGTATTTTTGTTCAACATTTCTCTTGTTAGGGTGATGTCATGGGCTTGTCTCATGTGATTCCTGGAGGCACCGGATTGAAGATGGCATGTCAAACGCCTCGTCAGCTTGGTCGACGTCATACCTATGTACTTACATTGAAGGTTACATCCTTCGTGGGGGCAAGTGTACATGTATACAACGCTTGACTGCTGTAGAGGGTTCTCTGTCGGCTTCGGGCTGTTTTTGATAAGGAGTTTGGAAGTCGTCTTGGTTTTGTAGAATATTATCAGGTTTATGTTTTGGTTAGGAGTAGTGCTTTTTACTCCTTTACGGATTATTTCTTTCATTATTCTTTCCTCTTTTATATGTTCACTGTGCATGGTTGATTTGTAATATAATTTTATTGGGGGTATTGTGGTATCTGTTCTAGGTTCTGGATTATACCAACGGTCCAAGTGTCTTCTTATTGCAGCGTTTATTTCCACGTTGTTATATCCGTTGTTCACCAATACCTGAGTTACTCTTTCAAACTCTCTACTCACGTTGCTCCATTCAGAGCAGTGGGTAAGCGCTCGACGAATATAAGCATTGAGAACACTGGCTTTGTATCTTTGGGGGCACTCACTTCTACCGTTCAGGCATAATCCTATGTTGGTGGGCTTGGTATATACGTTGGTGCTTACAGAGGTTCCTGTTTTTGTTATTAGTACATCCAAAAATGGCAGACTGTTATTTTCACTATTTTCATGTGTAAATCGGAGTACTGACTCTCTAGATGGCTTTTTAGATTAATTAGTTCATCTGAGTCTTTTACTATAACGAATATGTCATCTACATAACGGCAATATACAGTTGGTTTTTGTCTGTTACTGAAGACTCTGTCTTCGATGGTTCCCATATAAAAATTAGCCAATAAGACTCCTAAGGGGGGAGCCCATTGCTACTCCGTCTATTTGTAAATACATGTCTCCTTGTGGACTGATGAAAGGGGCTTCCTTTGTACATGCTTCGGGAAGACTAAAGTGTGGCTCAGGTATGTCTAATTTGGGGGTGCTCTCGTCTCTGTATACTCTGTCCAGTATCATTCCAATGGTTGTGTCGGCTGGGACGTTGGTAAATAGGGAGTCGACGTCCAGGGAAGCGATGATTCCGTCGGGCTGAGTAGATTTGATTCATTCTAGGAAATCTACTGATGATTGTAGACTGTACTTACTTGGAATGTATGGAGTTAGGAGTTCATTGTGTCTTTTTTTCTATTCTTATGTTCTTATGTATCCCCCCACGTTTTCACCTTTATTGTCTTATCACCTGACCCAGTGTGGGTATAAAATCAACCAAACCTGAAAATTCCTTTTCACCATTTGGTCCGGGAGACATCTCCCGTCACGCAGGGTGCATTCGCACCTCCACAGATCTCCAGTATCATCTATTGATACTGGTGATGGCTCAAAAGGGCCACCACTTACGAGCTATTCATGCCTGTGCCACCTTTTGGGTGGCTTCATCTTCATCTTAACACATTCACAAGGGAGACATCTCCCGTCATGCAGGGTGCATTCGCACCTCCACAGATCTCCAGTATCAGCTCTTGATACTGGTAATGGCTTAAAATGGCCACCACTTACGGGCTATTCATGCCCGTGCCACCTTTTGGGTGGCTTAATCTTCATCAATCAAAATTCCTTTCCACCATTTGGTCACCACTTGGTCCGGGAGACATCTCCCGTCACGCAGGGTGCAGTTGCGCCTCCACAGATCTCCAGTATCATCTTTTGATACTGGTAATGGCTCGAAAGGGCCACCACTTACGGGCTATTCATGCCCGTGCCACCTCTTGGGTGGCTTAATCTTCATCAATCAATCAAAATTCCTTTCACTTGAGAATGAACCAAGGAGGTTTGAAACGTTGTGCAAATTGTATAAATAAGTGTAATACATTATATAGTAATTCACTTCTTTTCTTCACCTTAAAATTACGAAAATGAGTTTTGGAGAACTCCTATTTCAGCTAAGCCCTGATGCTAAGAAAAGAGTTAGAGGGATAGAGGCCCTAAACCAGAAAATAGTAAATACAGAATATGCGGTCATATTCAATATTCAATGAGACATATATATATATATATATATATATATATATATATATATATATATATATATATATATATATATATATATATATATATATATATATATATGTATATATATATATATATATATATATTATTAAATATGACCGAAAAAGTAAGATTAATAATTCTAACACGAATTTTCTCAATCTTTCGTACATTACGCTTCACTGTTGGAGGTAAATCAAAAATCACTTCTCCAAAATTCATTTTTATTTCTAGTCTGATGCGACACGGGCGCGTTTCGTAAAACTTATTACATTTTCAAAGACTTCACAAATACACAACTGATTAGAACTTACGCCAGAGAAATCCTAGTAAACAACACAGAAATCATCGATAGATACAGCGATAGCAGGCGGCTTGACGTTTGCGAGGCACTACACATCAAGAAGTCAACACCAGCAATCAACAGCCAATTATTGCACAACTATATTCTACCCACCTCAAGACTCCGCTCCAATATAGAAGCATCAAGAAATATGGACCAATAGGCTTTCTACAAACACTTCTATTCAATACCCATTGTTTTCTGTTCTGTCTTGTGTTGATACTTTTAATACCCTATTAATATCCCCTGTTCTGTCTTGTGTTAATGCCACATCATCCTTCCCACCTCACTCAAATGTAGATATAATATCAGAGAGACGTAAGTTCTAATCAGTTGTGTATTTGTGAAGTCTTTGAAAATGTAATAAGTTTTACGAAACGCGCCCGTGTCGCGTCAGACTAGAAATAAAAATGAATTTTGGAGAAGTGATTTTTGATTTACCTCCAACAGTGAAGCGTAATGTACGAAAGATTGAGAAAATTCGTGTTAGAATTATTAATCTTACTTTTTCGGTCATATTTAATAATATATGTCTACAGGAAAGACTGCTACCAAAATATACTAATATTAAAGTGCACGACCCAGCAGCAAGGAATCAAGCCTTCACGATAAAATATCGCCAGGATCTGATTCGTGATCAGATATACAAGGCAGAGAATGAAATCAAAGACAACAAAACGCAACTACTTCATGCTACAAACGAGTGGAGAAATAGCAACATCGACCATAGTATCCGTACCCGCATTGAACAACACCTCGACATCCTCACAGACCAACATCACCTCAGCACTGAAACAAGGATTATCAAGAAACTAACAACATTATATGGAGGACCTATGGCAATTCCACGACCAAGAGATGGCTTCCTGAACCTTGCAGGAATTAACCTCACTGAGGACCAAGTCACTCTCCTAAATCTGGGCATAAACTGTCATGTTATGTCCAGACCGAGTGAAATGGCCCGGAAAGTAGAGTTGGAAATTCTGTTGGACGACATATTCGACCTCGAGACACAAAAGAAGGTCACTACCAAAGATACCTTACAAGCAGAACTTATTGCAGAAGGAGGAAAGAATCGAGGCAACTACAGAAGCACCATACTGTCCCCCGAACTTAAAGCGGCAGCTAAAAGCCTTCGTGAGAACAAGGAGATAGTTGTCAGGAGAGGTGACAAGTCGCCAATATATGTCATTCTTAAAAAAGACGAATATCTGGCGAAAATGAACATCATACTCTCTGACCAAACTAAGTTCCAAAGGGTAACGAAGGACACTACAGCCGAATTAAAAGCAAAGGTCAACAAACTGATCGAAACTGTGAACGCCAAGAAATCCGGACTCCACCTGCCAAAGATCATTGGGGAATATAAACCTGGATATGCGTATGGAAATGTCAAGACGCACAAGCCTGGAAACCCACTTCGGCCAATCATTAGCCAGATACCCACACCCACGTACAGACTGGCGAAGCGACTCAACGGCCTGCTGACTCCTTATGTTCCTTGCGCCTTCAGCCTGAAGTCTCCAAAGGAATTTGTGGACTTACTGCGGGGCACACGGGCCACAGGGATAAGAGCCTCGTTGGACGTAGAATCGCTGTTTACCAACGTACCTGTGGACGAGACAATCGGAATGATAGCCGACAGAGTGTATCGTGATCCAACCTGTACTCCTCTTGACATGCCAGAAAGTATTCTGAGGAAACTACTCCAAGCTTGTACTAAAGAGGCACCCTTCTTGAGCCCGGATGGGCACATGTATAAGCAAGTAGATGGGGTCGCCATGGGTTCTCCCCTAGGTGTCCTGTTTGCAAACTTCTACATGGGTACCATCGAGCAAAAAGTCTTAGTCGACATGAACTTGAAACCGGCCATATACTGCAGGTATGTTGACGACATTTTTACACAGGTACCTGATGTCAGACATCTGCAGGAGCTGAAGGAGGCATTTGAGCAGAGTTCCGTGCTGCGTTTCACTTACGAGACGGAAAAGGATGGGAAGCTGCCTTTTCTAGATGTAACAGTCATGGAAAAGGGCGGAGGTTTCCACACTGCAGTCTACACTAAGGAAACAAACATAGGAATGTGCCTAAATGCCAACAGCGACTGCCCCGACAGGTACAAGAGGAGTGTTGTTAACGCATACGTCGACCGTGCTCTCAGCCACAGCTCAGAATGGAAGCAAGTCGACGAAGAACTCTGTAGGGTAAGGCAGGTTCTAGTCAATAACGGCTTCTCCAATGGTTTCATCGAAGACATCATAAGAAGGAAAGTGAAAAGCCATGCAACCTCTGAAGAGACAACTAACACAACACCTATACCCCCTATTAGACTATTTTACAGGAACTTCTTTTCCACAGCTCATAAAACGGAGGAAAGGGTCCTGAAAGATATTGTTAATAGAAACGTTATCCCTACAGACAAAAATCAGAGGATACAACTGACGATTTACTATAAAACCAGAAAAACGGCCAGCCTACTCATGAGAAACTCTCCAGACACAAAACAGAACGCTTTAAAAGAGACTAACGTCATCTATGCCTTCAAATGCCCACTTGGGGACTGTAAGCTCCAAAAAACCCAGTATATAGGCAAGACAACAACATCTCTTTCTAGGCGTTTAACGATGCATAAGCAACAGGGCTCCATTAAGGAACATATAATCTCTTCCCATAACCAAACCATCGCCAGAGAAATCCTAGTAAACAACACAGAAATCATCGATAGATACAGCGATAGCAGGCGGCTTGACGTTTGCGAGGCACTACACATCAAGAAGTCAACACCAGCAATCAACAGCCAATTATTGCACAACTATATTCTACCCACCTCAAGACTCCGCTCCAATATAGAAGCATCAAGAAATATGGACCAATAGGCTTTCTACAAACACTTCTATTCAATACCCATTGTTTTCTGTTCTGTCTTGTGTTGATACTTTTAATACCCTATTAATATCCCCTGTTCTGTCTTGTGTTAATGCCACATCATCCTTCCCACCTCACTCAAATGTAGATATAATATCAGAGAGACGTAAGTTCTAATCAGTTGTGTATTTGTGAAGTCTTTGAAAATGTAATAAGTTTTACGAAACGCGCCCGTGTCGCGTCAGACTAGAAATAAAAATGAATTTTGGAGAAGTGATTTTTTATTTACCTCCAACAGTGAAGCGTAATGTACGAAAGATTGAGAAAATTCGTGTTAGAATTATTAATCTTACTTTTTCGGTCATATTTAATAATATATGTCTACAGGAAAGACTGCTACCAAAATATACTAATATATATATATATATATATATATATATATATATATATATATATATATATATATATATATATATATATATAATGTGCGGCTATACATATATATATATATGTGCGGTTCATAGTCATTTCCCTTCCTTTTACCCTTTTGTACATTCATGCTACAGTATGGATCTTAAGCTACTTTTTGGCGAACATGAAATTGACTCGCGAGAAGGCGTCCAACAGGGTGACCCCCTTGCTCCTCTCCTTTTCTGCTTAGTCATCAAACAAGTCACAGAGGTCCTGTCCAGCGAGCTTAACATCTGGTTCTTGGATGATGGTACCCTAGCTGGTTCCCCAGACTCCCTCCTGGAGGACATCAGAAAAATCCAGGAGCAAGGTGCAGTTTTAGGCCTCACCCTGAACCCTTCTAAATGTGAAATAATATGTTCCAACCAGGGCATCGTAGAGAGAATAGAGGGTCTTCTGCCAAATATCCATAAAACTAAACCTGAAGACAGCACACTCCTAGGAGCTCCCCTGGGGTTGAAAGCCATCGATGAGGTCCTTGATAAGAAAATCGCCGACCTTAAGAGGATGGATGGGTGGATTGAGGATATTGATGCTCATGATGCACTCTACCTCATCACCAGATGTCTGTCCCTCCCCAGGTTAACCTACTTTCTGAGGTGTTCACCATCTTACAGTAGCCAAAAACTAAGTGATTATGACCGGTTACTGAAATCAATGCTAGAAAAAGCCCTTAACCTCTCTCTCGATGACCTACAGTGGAAGCCAGCCTCTCTTCCCGTAAGACTTGGGGGCCTCGGAGTTCGAACAGCAACGCAAATCGCTGTTCCAGCCTTCCTGTCCTCCTTATCAGCATCCGACGACCTTGTGAAGGAAATTCTACCTGCCCACTTACATCAGCTGGCAGGTGTACATGATCCCAATTTTACACGCTGTGCCACAGAGTGGGCCTCTCGTGCAGGTCCATCACCTCAACCACCATCCCCAAAAGCCCACAAGCAATCCAGCTGGGATGGCCCCATTGTAGACCAAGTTGCTGCAGAGTGCCTGGGTGCTGCAACAACACAACACGACATTGCTCGCCTCACAGCAGTAGCAGCACCACATGCAGGGGATTTCCTGTTAGCAACCCCAATGTCGGCAACTGGCACGCGTCTCACACCACACGCCCTCCGAATTGCTGTGGCCCTCCGCCTTGCTGCCACAATCCACACCAGATATAGGTGTATTTGCGGCGAGGTGGTGGCTGACAGGTACGGCCACCATGGCCTACTCTGCCAAAGCACGGGGGGATGGCACTCGAGGCACAGTGAAGTTAACTACATCATCAAGAGGAGCCTCACCACAGCTGGATGCCCAGCTGAAAGAGAGCCCCGTTACCTAACGCCCCGTAACTCTGATGCTCTTATTGGTCGCCCGGATGGTATCACAGTGAACCCCTGGAAGAATGGCAAGCAGTTGGTATGGGACTACACGTGCGTATCAACCCTGGCTAACACCTACATTAACCTCAGTGTTGCACAACCAGGTGGTGCTGCCACCCACAGGGAAGCAGCCAAATCCCGTAAGTATAGAGAACTGGATCACCACTACAATTTTGTCCCCATTGCTTCTGAGACACTCGGCGCCTGGGGTAAAAGCGCTACCAGTTTTTTGAAGGAACTGGGTTCTAGGCTCATTGAAACGACAAGGGACCCAAGAGCTGCAAGCTTTCTTTTCCAGCGCCTCAGTGTGGCGATACAGAGGGGAAATGCGCACTGCATCCAGGGTTCCTGCCCGCCATCTGAGGAGCTGGAGGAACTCGACAACCTATGATAACCATCTTTGTAACCCATATATATATATATATATATATATATATATATATATATATATATATATATATATATATATATATATATATATATATATATATATATATATATATATATATATATATATATGTCGTACCTAGTAGCCAGAATGCACTTCTCGGCCTACTATGCAAGGTCCGATTTGCCAAATAAGCCAAGTTTTCCTGAATTAATATATTTTCTCTAATTTTTTCTTAAGAAATGATAAAGCTACCCATTTAATAATGTATGAGGTCAATTTTTTGTTATTGGACTTAAAAATAACGTAGATATATGACCGAACCTAACCAACCCTACCTAACCTAACCTATCTTTATAGGTTAGTTTAGGTTAGGTAGATGAAAAAGTTAGGTTAGGTTAGGTAGGTTAGGTAGTCGAAAAACAATTAATTCATGAAAACTTGGCTTACTAGGCAAATTGGGCCTTGTATAGTAGGCTGAGAAGTGCATTCTGGCAATTAGGTACGACATATATATATATACATATATATATATATATATATATAAATATATATATATATGTCGTACCTAGTAGCCAGAACGCACTTCTCGGCCTACTATTCAAGGCCTGATTTGCCTAATAAGCCAAGTTTTCATGAAATAATTATTTTTCGACTACCTAACCTACCTAACCTAACCTAACCTAACTTTTTCGGCTACCTAACCCAACCTAACCTATAAAGATAGGTTAGGTTAGGTAGGGTTGGTTAGGTTCGGTCATATATCTACGTTATTTTTAACTCCAATAAAAAAAAATTAACCTCATACATAATGAAATGGGTAGCTTTATCATTTCATAAGGAAAAAAATAGAGAAAATATATTAATTCATGAAAACTTGGCTTATTACGCAAATCGGGCCTTGCATAGTAGGCCGAGAAGTGCGTTCTGACTACTAGGTACGACATATATATACATATATATATATATATATATATATATATATATATATATATATATATATATATATATATATTAATATATATATATATATATATATATATATATATATATATATATATATATATATATATATATATATATATATATATATATATATATATATATATATTAGTATATTTTGGTAGCAGTCTTTCCTGTAGACATATATTATTAAATATGACCGAAAAAGTAAGATTAATAATTCTAACACGAATTTTCTCAATCTTTCGTACATTTCTTTTCACTGTTGGAGGTAAATCAAAAATCAATTCTCCAAAATTCATTTTTATTTCTAGTCTGACGCGACACGAGCGCGTTTCGTAAAACTTATTACATTTTCAAAGACTTTAGTTCACAAATACACAACTGAATAGAACTTACGCATCTCCGATTTTATATCTACATTTGAGTGAGGTGGAAGGGGTGATGTGGCATTAACACAAGACAGAACAAGAGGTGGTATTAATAGGGTATTAATTTCATCAACACAAGACAGAACAAGAGGTGGCATTAATAGGGTATTAATTTCATCAACACAAGACAGAACACGAAACAATGGGTATTGAGTGTTTGTAGAAAGCCTATTGGTCCAAATTTCTTGATGCTTCTATATTGGAGCGGAGTCTTGAGGTGGGTAGAATATAGTTGTGCAATAATTGTGCAATAATATTCTACCCACCTCAAGACTCCGCTCCAATATAGAAGCATCAAGAAATTTGGACCAATAGGCTTTCTACAAACACTCAATACCCATTGTTTCGTGTTCTGTCTTGTGTTGATGAAATTAATACCCTATTAATGCCACCTCTTGTTCTGTCTTGTGTTGATGAAATTAATACCCTATTAATACCACCTCTTGTTCTGTCTTGTGTTAATGCCACATCACCCCTTCCTCCTCACTCAAATGTAGATATAAAATCGGAGATGCGTAAGTTCTATTCAGTTGTGTATTTGTGAACTAAAGTCTTTGAAAATGTAATAAGTTTTACGAAACGCGCTCGTGTCGCGTCAGACTATAAATAAAAATGAATTTTGGAGAATTGATTTTTGATTTACCTCCAACAGTGAAAAGAAATGTACGAAAGATTGAGAAAATTCGTGTTGGAATTATTAATCTTACTTTTTCGGTCATATTTAATATATATATATATATATATATATATATATATATATATATATATATATATATATATATATATATATATATATATATATATATATATATATATATATATATATATATAAAATATATATTATATATTATATATATATATATTAATATATACCTGCATTTGGGTGAGGTGATATGTTACAACAGTTTTGGATGAGGTGAAAACAAACTTTCAACACAAGACAGAACACGAAACAATGGGTATAATATTTTGTAAGTTAAAGGGAAGAATGGAAGTAACTGCAGAGGGCCTATTGGACCATATTTCTTGATGCTTCTATATTGGTGCGGAGTCTTGAAGTGGGTAGACTATAGTTGTGCATTAATTGGCTGTTGATTGCTGGTGTCGACTTCTTAATGTGTAGTGCCTCGCAGATATCAAGCTTATTGCTATCGCTATAGCTTTCGATGATTTCCGTGTTTTTTGTTAAGGCTTCTCTGGTGATGGTCTGGTTGTGGGAAGAGATTATATGTTCCTTAATGGAGCCCTGTTGCTTATGCATCGTTAATCGCCTGGAGGGAGATGTTGTCTTGCCTATATACTGAATTCTTTGAGGCTTACAGTCCCCAAGTGGGCATTTGAAGGCTTAGACGACATTGGTCTCTTTTAAAGCGTTCTGCTTTGTGTCTGGAGAGTTTCTCATGAGTAGATTGGCCGTTTTCTTGGTTTTATAGTAGATCGTCAATTGTATCTTCTGATTTTTGTCTGTAGGGATAACGTTTCTATTAACAATATCTTTCAGGACTCTTTCCTCCGTTTTATGAGTTGTGGAAAAGAAGTTCCTGTAAAATAGTCTAATAGGGGGTAAAGGTGTTGTGTTAGTTGTCTCTTCAGAGGTTGCATGGCGTTTCACCTTCCTTCTTATGATGTCTTCAACGAAACCATTGGAGAAGCCGTTGTTGACTAGGACCTGCCTTACCCTACAGAGTTCTTCATCGACTTGCTTCCATCCTGGGCTGTGGCTGAGAGCACGGTCGACATAAGCGTTAGCGACACTCCTCTTGTACCTGTCTGGGCAGTCACTGTTGGCATTGAGGCACATTCCTATGTTTGTTTCCTTAGTGTAGAGTTCAGTGTGGAAACCTCCGCTCCTTTCAATGACTGTTACATCTAGAAAGGGCAGCTTCCCATCCTTCTCCATCTCGTAAGTGAAACGCAACACTGAATTCCGCTCAAATGCCTCCTTCAGCTCCTGCAGATGTCTGACATCAGGTACCTGTGTAAAAATGTCATCAACATACCTGCAGTATATGGCCGGTTTCAAGTTCATGTCGACTAAGACCTTTTGTTCGATGGTACCCATGTAGAAGTTCGCAATATATATATATATATAAATATATATATATATATATATATATATATATATATATATATATATATATATATATATATATATATATATATATATATATATATATATATATTGTGTATTTAAAGGTTGCAAAACATACAAGACAAATGCCTGTTATATATATATATATATATATATATATATATATATATATATATATATATATATATATATATATATATATATATAACTCGATCTTTCGTACGTTTCTTTTCACTGTTGGTGGTAATTCAAAAATCAATTCTCCAAAATTCATTTTTATTTCTAGTCTGACGCGACACTTGATCGCGTTTCGTAAAACTTATTACATTTTCAAAGACTTTAGTTTACACATACACAACTGAATAGAACTTACACATCTTCGATTTGTTTATATCTACATTTGAGTGAGGTGGATGGGGTGAGGTGGTATTAATAGGGTATTAAATTCCTAAACACAAGACAGAACACGAAACAATGGGTATTGAATGGAAGTGATTGTAGAAAGCCTATTGGTCCATATTTCTTGATGCTTCTATATTGGAGCGGAGTCTTGAGGTGGGTAGAATATAGTTGTGCATTAATTGGCTGTTGATTGCTGGTGTTGACTTCTTGATGTGTAGTGCCTCGCAGACGTCAAGCCGCCTGCTATCGCTGTATCTATCGATGTTTTCTGTGTTGTTTACTAGGATTTCTCTGGCGATAGTTTGGTCGTGGGAAGAGATTATATGTTCCTTAATGGAGCCCTGTTGCTTATGCATCGTTAAACGCCTAGAAAGAGATGTTGTTGTCTTGCCTATATACTGGGTTTTTTGGAGCTTACAGTCCCCAAGAGGGCATTTGAAGGCATAGACGACGTTGGTCTCTTTTAAAGCGTTCTGCTTTGTGTCTGGAGAGTTTCTCATGAGTAGGCTGGCCGTTTTTCTGGTTTTATAGTAAATCGTCAGTTGTATCCTCTGATTTTTGTCTGTAGGGATAACGTTTCTATTAACAATATCTTTCAGGACCCTTTCCTCCGTTTTATGAGCTGTGGAAAAGAAGTTCCTGTAAAATAGTCTAATAGGGGGTATAGGTGTTGTGTTAGTTGTCTCTTCAGAGGTTGCAAGGCGTTTCACTTTCCTTTTTATGATGTCTTCGACGAAACCATTGGAGAAGCCGTTGTTGACTAGGACCTGCCTTACCCTACAGAGTTCTTCGTCGACTTGCTTCCATTCTGAGCTGTGGCTGAGAGCACGGTCGACATAGGCGTTAACAACACTCCTCTTGTACCTGTCTGGGCAGTCGCTGTTGGCATTTAGGCACATTCCTATGTTCGTTTCCTTAGTGTAGACTGCAGTGTGGAAACCTCCGCTCT
The DNA here is from genome assembly GCF_040958095.1 of Procambarus clarkii. Lineage (NCBI taxonomy): Eukaryota > Metazoa > Arthropoda > Malacostraca > Decapoda > Cambaridae > Procambarus > Procambarus clarkii. The sequence continues at coordinate 5,887,816 of NC_091168.1, forward strand.
TTTCCATGACTGTTACATCTAGAAAGGGTAGCTTCCCATCCTTTTCCATCTCGTAAGTGAAACGCAGCACGGAACTCTGCTCAAACGCCTCCTTCAGCTCCTGCAGATGTCTGACATCAGGTACCTGTGTAAAAATGTCGTCAACATGCCTGCAGTATATGGCCGGTTTCAAGTTCATGTCGACTAAGACTTTTTGCTCGATGGTACCCATGTAGAAGTTTGCAAACAGGACACCTAGGGGAGAACCCATGGCGACCCCATCTACTTGCTTATACATGTGCCCATCCGGGCTCAAGAAGGGTGCCTCTTTAGTACAAGCTTGGAGTAGTTTCCTTAGAATATTTTCCGGTATGTCAAGAGGAGTACAGGCCGGATCACGATACACTCTGTCGGCTATCATCCCGATTGTCTCGCCCACAGGTACGATGGTAAACAGTGATTCGACGTGATTTGAAGTGATAGTGTTTCCTTTGGAACAGCCATGCCCTAATCCAGCTTAATATAGCACCCCCAATTCCACGAGCCTCTATTTTTTTAATCAGTCTTACATGTTGCACTGTATGAAAAGCTTTGCTAAAGTCAAGGTACACAACATCACAATCCTTACCACTATCAACTGCCTCAACTATGCTGGAATAAAAAGATAGCAAATTTGTTAAACATGAACGGCCATTTGTAAAACCATGTTGCGACTCATTTATTAATTTATGTTTTTTCAAGATGAAGACGAATTGTATTTGCAATTATCGATTCAAGTAACTTTCCCACAATAGACGCTAGGCTAATTGGCTGATAGTTCGACGCAAGTGATCTATCTCCTTTCTTAAAAATTGGTACCACATTAGCTCCCATCCTCACTCTGGCACTCTACCTAACTCTATTGATTTATTAAATATGGTAGACAGTGGCTCGGAAAGCTCCTCTTTGCATTCTTTAAGTACCCTGGCAAACACTTCATCCGGCCCTGGGGATTTGTTTGGTTTGAGTTTAACTATTTGTTTAATTACATCCTCCCTGATCAGGGATTATGTAATTAAACTAGTCAACCTGTCCTCGTCCCCACCTACATAGACTTCTTCGGCTGAAGGCATATTGTTAAGTTCCTCTTTAGTAAATACAGATATAACATATTTAATAAAAATACTACTCATCTCTTCATCATTATCTGTTATTTGACCTGTTTCAGTTTTTAATGGACCTATCCTTTCCCTACTCTTTGTCCGGTATAACTGGAAAAACCCTTTAGGATTTGTCTTTGCTTGCTCTGCTATGCGAACTTTATAGTTTCTTTTTGCTTTCCTTAACTCTTTTTTAGTATTTTTAACCTGTTGTACGAATTCCTGTTCTAAACTGACTTCCCCATTCTTAATCCTTTTGTACCACGTTCTCTTTTTACCTATAAGGTTCTTCAGATATTTTGTTTACGACTTTGGATCATTAGTATTCGATCTATTCAATTTATATGGTATACTACATTCCGGGGCTTTACTTAGAATATTTTTAAATAAAGTTATATTTTGAATCGACATCGAAATCCCCTTTTATGTTACCTGTCGCTGGGTTCACGTCTAGCCCACACCCCATCCCCAAGACATTCCAATCTATTTGATCCAAAAAAATTCTTAGACTATTGAAATCAGCTTTTCGAAAATCAGGCACTCTAACAGAATTTTCTCCTACAGATCTATTCCAATCTATGCTAAATCTGATTTCTTTATGATCACTGTTCCCTAGCTCACTCCCTATTTCCATGTCCTTAATTTGTGTTTCCTTGCTAGTTAACACTAAATCTAAAATATTATTTCCCCGCGTTGGTCCCTTAATGTGTTGCGCAAGAAAGCAATCGTCAATTAATTCTAGAAAGTCTTCTGCCTCATTATTCCCTGTTTTGTTCACCCAGTTTCTTCCACTAAAGTTAAAGTCACCCATGACATATATATACTGTTAGATCTAGATGCTCTAGATATTTCATCCCATAGATTAAATATCCATTCTGTCTAAATTTGATGGCCTATATATAACTCCTATTATAATAATTTTTGCTTTTTCGTTTAATTTTATCCAAATAGTTTCTGTGTGTAGCTCAGTTTTGATTCCCTCTTTGAGACTACATTTCAAATTGTCCCTAACATATATGACCACTCCCCACTCCTCGTCTAATATATCTATATGTGTGAAATAGTTTAAGTCCATTTATTTGATATTCAGCGTATTTTATCGTATTTAATTTTAGCGTATTTAATCGTATTTTCTACATTCATCCACGTTTCGGTAAGTGCAATAATATCTATTTTTTCTGTACAGACAAGAGCATTTAACTCGTTTATTTTGTTTCTTAGAATTCTACTGTTAGTGTAATATACCCTAAGTGAATTGTTATTTTGAGGCCCTTCTCTTTCGCTGATCATTTTGCCAATTCCTTTCTCCCACAAACACATACTTTTATTACCTCCTTCCTCCAAATCAATTCCCATACCTCTATCTACTAACAGTTTAAACCCAAACAAACACCTCTAACCATTTCTTCCAACGAGTTCGCAACAGCAACAACCCCAGCTCTCGATAGATGCACCCCATCACGAGCATACATTTCATTTCCTCCATAGAAGTGTTCCCAGTTGTCTATGAAAGATATTGCATTTGATTTACAATATCTTTCGAGCAGGCAATTGACACCAAGTGCCCTCGACAACCATTTATTCCCAACGCCCTTTCTTGGAAGAATGCCACATGATCAGGATTCCTCCCTTGCTCCTAACTAATTCTATGGCTTTGTTAAATTTCTTTATCAGTTCATAAGAACATATGAACATATGAAACAAAGGTAACTGTAGAAGGTCTATTGGCCCATACAAGGCAGCTCCTATCTATAACCTCCCAATCCCACTCATATACTTGTCCAACCCATGCTTGAAACAATCGAGGGACCCCACTTCCACTACGTTACGCGGTAATTGGTTCCACAAATCAACAACCCTGTTACCGAACCAGTATTTACCCAAGTCTTTCCTAAATCTAAACTTATCCAATTTATACCCATTGTTTCGTGTTTTGATTTGTGTTTATACTTTTAATACCCTATTAATATCTCCTTTGTTATGTCCATTTATCCACTTGTAAACCTATCTATCATGTCAACCCTAACTCTTCGCCTTTCCAGTGAATGCAATTTAAGCTTTGTTAATCTTTCTTCATATGAAAGGTTTCTAATTTGGGGAATTAACTTAGTCATCCTACGCTGGACACGTTCAAGTGAATTTATATCCATTCTATAGTAAGGCGACCAAAACTGAACTGCGTTATCTAAATTTGGCCTAACCAGTGCAAGATATAGCTGAAGAACCACACCAGGTGTCTTGTTACTAACGCTTTGATTAATAAATCCCAGTGTCCTATTTGCCTTAATACGAACATTCATGCATTGATCCTTTTATTTTAAATTCTCACTTTTCATAACTCCCAGATCCCTTTCGCAATTCGACTTCGCAATCTCAACACCATCTATTTAATTTAAAGAACCTTATAGGTAAAAAGAGAGCTTGGTACAAAAGGATTAAGAATGGGGAAGTCAGTTTAGAACTGGAATTCATACAACTGGTTAGAAATGTTAAAAAAGAGATTAGGAAAGCAAAAAGAAACTATGAAGTTCGCATAGTAGAGCAAGCAAAGTCAAATCCTAAAGGTTTTTTTTCAGATATATCGAACTAAGACTAGGGAAAGGATAGGTCCATTAAAATCTGAGACAGGTCAAATAACGGATAATGAAAAGATGAGTAGTATTTTTAACAAATATTTTATATCTGTGTTTACTAAAGAAAAACGTAACAATATGCCTTCAGCCGAACAAGTCTATGTGGGTGGGGATGAGGACAGGTTGACTAGTTTAGCAGTTACCAGGGAGGATGTAATTAAACAATTAGTAAAAACTAAAACCAAACAAATCCCCAGGGCCGGATGAAGTGTTTGCCAGAGTGCTTAAAGAATGCAAAGAGGAGCTTTCCGAGCCACTGTCTACCATATTTAATAAATCAATAGAGTTAGGCAGAGTGAAAAACATAAATTAATAATTGAGTCGCAACATGGTTTTATAAATGGCCGTTCATGTTTAACAAATTTGTTATCTTTTTATTCTAGCATTGTTGAGGCAGTTGATAGTGGTAAGGATTGCGATGTTGTGTACCTTGACTTTAGCAAAGCTTTTGATACAGTGCCACATGAAAGACTGATTAAAAAGTTAGAGTCTCATGGTATTGGGGGTGCTATATTAAGCTGGATTAGGGCATGGCTATACCAAAGGAAACAGAGAGTTAGTATAAATGGAGTCAAGTCAGCGTGGGAAAATGTTGTAAGTGGGGTGCCTCAGGGCTATGTCCTGGGACCCCTGTTGTTTATAATATATATAAATGATTTAGATTCAGGTTTGAGTAGCAACATTTGCAAATTTGCCGATGATACGAAAATCGGTAGGGAAATTAATTCGGAGGAGGACTCACTATCACTTCAAGTTGATCTAGATAGGGTTTTGAAATGGTCGAAGGATTGGCAGATGCAGTTTAATGCTGATAAATGTAAAGTTCTGAGGTTAGGTAATGATGATAGGGTTACAAGATATGAGCTAGATGGTGTTGAGATTGCGAAGTCGAATTGCGAAAGGGATCTGGGAGTTATGATTAGTAAGAATTTAAAACAAAAGGATCAGTGCATAAATGTTCGTAATAAGGCAAATCGGCCACTTGGATTTATTAATCGCAGCGTTAGTAACAAGACACCTGGTGTGGTTCTCAAGCTATATCTTACTCTAGTTAGGCCCCATTTAGATTATGCAGTTCAGTTTTGGTCGCCATATTATAGAATGGATATAAATTCACTTGAACGTGTCCTGCGTAGGATGACTAAGTTAATTCCCCAAATTAGAAATCTTTCATATGAAGAAAGATTAACAAAGCTTAAGTTGCATTCACTGGAAAGGCGAAGAGTTAGGGGTGACATGATAGAGGTTTACAAGTGGGTGAATGGACATAACAAAGGGAATATTAATAGGGTATTAAAAGTATCAACACAAGACAGAACACGAAACAATGGGTATAAATTGGATAAGTTTAGATTTAGGAAAGACTTGGGTAAATACTGGTTCAGTAACAGGGTTGTTGATTTGTGGAACCAATTGCCGCGTAACATTGTGGAGGTGGGGTCCCTCGATTGTTTCAAGCATGGGTTGGACATGTATATGAGTGGGATTGGGTGGTTATAAATAGGAGCTGCCTCGTATGGGCCAACAGGCCTTCTGCAGTTGCCTTTGTTCTTATGTTCTTATGTTCTTATGTTCTTATGCCAGAGTCATGGAAGGTAGCTAATGTGGTACCAATTTTTAAGAAAGGAGATAGATCACTTGCGTCAAACTCTCGGCCAATTGCTTTCTTACGCAACACATTAAGGAACCAACACGGGAAAATAATATTTTAGATTTAGTGTTAACTAACAGGGAAACACAAATTAATGACATCGAAATAGGGAGTGAGCTAGGGAACAGTGATCACAAAGAAAGCAGATTTAGCATAGAATGGAATAGACCTGTAGGAGAAAATTCTGTTAAAGTGCCAGATTTTCGAAAAGCTGATTTTAATAGCCTTAGAAATTTTTTGGGTCAAATTGATTGGAAAGTCTTGGGTATGGGGTGGGGGCCGGTCTTGGAGCGAGACATGAACCCAGCGATAGGTGACGTAAATGGGGATTTCGATGTGGATTCAATATATAACTTATTTAAGAATATTCTAAACAAAGCACAGAAACGTATTATACCATACAAATTGAATAGATCGAACACTAATGACCCAAAGTGGATAACAAAGAATTTGAAGAACCTTATAGGTAAAAAGAGAGCTTGGTACAAAAGGATTAAAAATGGGGAGGTCACTTTAGAACAGGAATTCGTACAACTGGTTAGAAATGTTAAAAAAGAGATAAGGAAAGCAAAAAGAAACTATGAAGTTCGCATAGCAGGGCAAGCAAAGACAAATCCTAAAGGTTTTTTTCAGTTATATCGTACTAAGACTAGGGAAAGGATAGGTCCATTAAAAACTGAGACAGGTCAAATAACAGATAGTGATGAAGAGATGAGTAGTATTTTTAATAAATATTTTGTATCTGTATTTACTAAAGAGGAACTTAACAATATGCCTTCAGCCGAACAAGTCTATGTGGGTGGGGACGAGGACAGGTTGACAAGTTTAACAGTTACCAGGGAGGATGTTCTTAAACAAATAGTAAAACTCAAACCAAACAAATCCCCAGGGCCGGATGAAGTGTTTGCCAGGGGTGCTTAAAGAATGCAAAGAGGAGCTTTGTGACCCACTGTCAACCATATTTAATAAATCAACAGAGTCAGGCAGAGTGCCAGAGTTTTGGAAAGTTGCTAATGTGATGCCAGTTTTTAAGAAAGGAGATAGATCACTTGCGTCTAACTATCGACCAATTAGCCTAACGTCTATAGTGGGAAAGTTACTCGAATCTATAATAGCAAATAAAATTCGTCTTCATCTTGAAAAACATAAATTAATAATTGAGTCACAACATGGTTTTATAAATGGCTATTCATGTTTAACAAATTTGTTATCTTTTTATTCTAGCATAGTTGAGGCAGTTGATAGTGGTAAGGATTGTGATGTTGTGTACCTTGACTTTAGCAAAGCTTTTGATACAGGGCCACATGAAAGACTGATTAAAAAAAAGAGGCTCATGGTATTGGGGGTGCTATATTAAACTGGATTAGGGCATGGCTATACCAAAGGAAACAGAGAGTTAGTATAAATGGAGTCAAGTCAGAGTGGGAAAATGTTGTAAGTGGAGTGCCTCAAGGCTCTGTCCTGGGACCTCTGTTGTTTATAATATATATAAATGATTTAGATTCAGGTTTGAGTAGCAACATTTGCAAATTTGCCGATGATACGAAAATCGGTAGGGAAATTAATTCGGAGGAGGACTCACTATCACTTCAAGTTGATCTAGATAGGGTTTTAAGAACATAAGAACATAAGAACAAAGGTAACTGCAGAAGGCCTATTGGCCCATACGAGGCAGCTCCTATTCTATAACCACCCAATCCCACTCATATACTTGTCCAACCCGTGCTTGAAACAATCGAGGGACCCCACCTCCACAATGTTACGCGGCAATTGGTTCCACAAATCAACAACCCTGTTACTGAACCAGTATTTACCCAAGTCTTTCCTAAATCTAAACTTATCCAATTTATATCCATTGTTTCGTGTTCTGTCCTGTGTTGATACTTTTAATACCCTATTAATATTCCCCCGGTTATGTCCATTCATCCACTTGTAAACCTCTATCATGTCACCCCTAACTCTTCGCCTTTCCAGTGAATGCAACTTAAGCTTTGTTAATCTTTCTTCATATGAAAGATTTCTAATTTGGGGAATTAACTTAGTCATCCTACGCTGGACACGTTCAAGTGAATTTATATCCATTCTATAATATGGCGACCAAAACTGAACTGCATAATCTAAATGGGGCCTAACTAGAGCAAGATATAGCTTGAGAACCACACCAGGTGTCTTGTTACTAACGCTGCGATTAATAAATCCAAGTGTCCGATTTGCCTTATTACGAACATTTATGCATTGATCCTTTTGTTTTAAATTCTTACTAATCATAACTCCCAGATCCCTTTCGCAATCCGACTTCGCAATCACAACACCATCTAGCTCGTATCTTGTAACTCTATCATCATTACCTAACCTCAGAACTTTACATTTATCAGCATTAAACTGCATCTGCCAATCCTTTGACCATTTCAAAACCCTATCTAGATCAACTTGAAGTGATAGTGAGTCCTCCTCCGAATTAATTTCCCTACCGATTTTCGTATCATCGGCAAATTTGCAAATGTTGCTACTCAAACCTGAATCTAAATCATTTATATATATTATAAACAACAGAGGTCCCAGGACAGAGCCTTGAGGCACTCCACTTACAACATTTTCCCACTCTGACTTGATTCCATTTATACTAACTCTCTGTTTCCTTTGGTATAGCCATGCCCTAATCCAGCTTAATATAGCACCCCCAATACCATGAGACTCTATTTTTTTAATCAGTCTTTCATGTGGCACTGTATCAAAAGCTTTGCTAAAGTCAAGGTATACAACATCGCAATCCTTACCACTATCAACTGCCTCAACAATGCTAGAATAAAAAGATAACAAATTTGTTAAACATGAACGGCCATTTATAAAACCATGTTGCGACTCAATTATTAATTTATGTTTTTCAAGATGAAGACGAATTTTATTTGCTATTATAGATTCGAGTAACTTTCCCACAATAGACGTTAGGCTAATTGGTCGATAGTTAGACGCAAGTGATCTATCTCCTTTCTTAAAAACTGGTATCACATTAGCAACTTTCCAAGACTCTGGCACTCTGCCTGACTCTATTGATTTATTAAATATGGTTGACAGTGGGTCACAAAGCTCCTCTTTGCATTCTTTAAGCACCCTAGCAAACACTTCATCCGGCCCTGGGGATTTGTTTGGTTTGAGTTTTACTATTTGTTTAAGAACATCCTCCCTGGTAACTGCTAAACTCGTCAACCTGTCCTCGTCCCCACCCACATAGACTTGTTCGGCTGAAGGCATATTGTTAAGTTCCTCTTTAGTAAATACAGATACAAAATATTTATTAAAAATACTACTCATCTCTTCATCACTATCTGTTATTTGACCTGTCTCAGTTTTTAATGGACCTATCCTTTCCCTAGTCTTAGTACGATATAACTGAAAAAACCCTTTAGGATTTGTCTTTGCTTCCCCTGCTATGCGAACTTCATAGTTTCTTTTTGCTTTCCTTATCTCTTTTTTAACATTTCTAACCAGTTGTACGAATTCCTGTTCTAAAGTGACCTCCCCATTTTTAATCCTTTTGTACCAAGCTCTCTTTTTACCTATAAGGTTCTTCAAATTCTTTGTTATCCACTTTGGGTCATTAGTATACGATCTATTCAATTTGTATGGTATACTACGTTCCTGTGCTTTGTTTAGAATATTCTTAAATAAGTTATATATTGAATCCACATCGAAATCCCCATTTAAGTCACCTATCGCTGGGTTCATGTCTCGCTCCAAGACCGGCCCACACCCCATACCCAAGCCTTTCCAATCAATTTGACCCAAAAAATTTCTTAGGCTATTAAAATCAGCTTTTCGAAAATCTGGCACTTTAACAGAATTTTCTCCTACTGGTCTATTCCATTCTATGCTAAATCTGATTTCTTTATGATCACTGCTCCCTAGCTCACTCCCTATTTCGATGTCATTAATTTGCGTTTCCCTGTTAGTTAACACTAAATCTAAAATATTATTTTCCCGTGTTGGTTCCTTAATGTGTTGCGTAAGAAAGCAATCGTCAATTAATTCTAGAAAATCTTCTGCTTCACTATTCCCTGTTTTGTTCAACCAGTTTATTCCGCTAAAATTAAAGTCACCCATGACATAAATACTGTTAGATCTAGATGCTCTAGATATTTCATCCCATAGATGCTTTGCTTCCATTCTGTCTAAATTTGGTGGCCTATATATTACTCCTATTATAATATTATTAGCTTTTTCGTTTAATTCAATCCAAATAGTTTCTGTGTGTGGCTCTGTTTTGATTCCCTCTTTGAGACTACATTTCAAATTGTCCCTAACATATATGGCTACTCCACCTCCTCGTCTAATATATCTATCTGTGTGAAATAGTTTAAATCCATATATTTGATATTCAGCTAATAGTTCTCTATTTTCTACATTCATCCACGTTTCGGTAAGTGCAATAATATCTATTTTTTCTGTGCAGACAAGAGCATTTAATTCGTTAATTTTATTTCTTAGACTTCTACTGTTAGTGTAATATACCCTAAGTGAATTATTATTTTGCGGACCTTCTCTTTCCCTGATCGTTTTGCCAATTCCTTTCTCCCACAAACACATACTTTTATTACCTCCTTCCTCCAAATCAATTCCCATACCTCTATCTACTAACAGTTTAAACCCAAACAAACACCTCTAACCACTTCTTCTAGCGAGTTCGCAACAGCAACAACCCCAGCTCTCGATAGATGCACCCCATCACGAGCATACAATTCATTTCTTCCATAGAAGTGTTCCCAGTTGTCTATGAAAGATATTGCATTTGATTTGCAATATCTTTCCAGCCGGCAATTGACACCAAGTGCCCTCGATATCCATTCATTTCCCACTCCCTTTCTTGGAAGAATGCCACATATGATCGGGATTCCTCCCTTGCTCCTAACTAACTCTATGGCTGTTTTATACCTCTGAATCAGTTCCTCACTCCTGACTCGACCAACATCATTTCCTCCCACGCTAATGCAAATAATGGGATTGTTCCCATTACCAGCCATAATATCATTCATGTTGTTTATAATATCACCAATGCCAGCTCCGGGATAGCAAACCCTTAACCTGTTCCCCCTATCTCTAGCACAAAACGTTCTATCCAAATACCTTATCTGGGAATCTCCCACAACTAATGTTTGCTTAGGTACTTCCTTTACTTTCTGAGGGGCCTGCGCTTCCTTTCTCTTCGTTGCTTTCCCTTTTGCGCGATCCACAGTCTCTCCACAGCACTCGTCCTCCAAAACGTCAAATGAATTTGAAGTTGCTATGGCGTTTGAAGGCGGCTTTATCAAAGTCTTCTTAAGGCCCCTGTCTTTCGCAACTCTCCAAGACGAGGTCCCTTTACTGCTGGTCTCCTCCTTCGTTACTTCTCGTTGTTTTTTAAGCTGACGCACCTCCTCCCGCAGAGAGTCCAACTCTGTCCTCAGGGCTCCCACTAGAGTCACCAGGTACTTCACTACAACTTCCATATTGCTATGATAATATAACAACACTCAGGAGCTCCGGTTAACACAACCTCTCACTGTGACTTCACCTGACCGACTGCCTTTTTTTTTTTTTTTTTTTTTTTTTTTTTTTTTTTTTTTTTTTTTTTTTTTTGAAAAAAAATGGTTTTGAAATGGTCAAAGGATTGGCGGATGCAGTTTAATGCTGATAAATGTAAAGTTCTGAGGTTAGGTAATGATGAGTTGCAATATACGAGCTAGATGGTGTTGAGATTGCGAAAGGGATCTGGGAGTTATGATTAGTAAGAATTTAAAACAAAAGGATCAATGCATAAATGTTCGTAATAAGGCAAATCGGACACTTGGATTTATTAATCGCAGCGTTAGTAACAAGACACCTGGTGTGGTTCTCAAGCTATATCTTGCTCTAGTTAGGCCCCATTTAGATTTTGCAGTTCAGTTTTGGTCGCCATATTATAGAATAGATATAAATTCACTTGAACGTGTCCAGCGTAGGATGACTAAGTTAATTCCCCAAATTAGAAATGTTTCATATGAAGAAAGTTTAACAAAGCTTAAGTTGCATTCACTGCAAAGGCGAAGAGTTAGGGGTGACATGATAGAGGTTTACAAGTGGGTGAATGGACATAAGAAAAGGGATATTAATAGGGTATTAAAAGTATCAACACAAGACAACACGAAACAATGGGTATAAATTGGATAAGTTTAAATTTAGGAAAGACTTGGGTAAATACTGGTTCAGTAACAGGGTTGTTGATTTGTGGAACCAATTGCCGCGTAACGTGGTGGAGGTGGGGTCCCTCTATTGTTTCAAGCGCGGGTTGGACAAGTATATGAGTGGTTATAGATAGGAGCTGCCTCGTATGGGCCAATAGGCCTTCCGCAGTTACCTTTGTTCTTATGTTCTTATGTTCGTATAGACTTGTTCGGCTGAAGGCATATTGTTAAGTTCCTTTTAGTAAATACA